>NC_084549.2:53207500-53492500 GCF_033978685.3 Nerophis lumbriciformis | reverse complement strand
ATAGGCAGAATAGTGTGAAACCTAATATGTCCGCTGTTAGCTGATTTTTGCTGCCGTTTGTTAGAATGCATAACATTTTTTGTTGATCTCACATAAGGATTGTGAATGATTGACAAAATCTCACCTATTACCAAAACGTAATATGCAATACCAACTTTTCTTACCTATTGGTACTTGTTTTTTGTGTATTTGAGATGTGCATAAGAAAATAGGAAATCAAACCATGGAGGAGGCATGGTGGAGATATTTATAAAATAATCTTGCCTTCCTTCCTACTTCCTCCAAAAGAGCCGTTTGGAATTTGCCCAATTTTTGATGTTTTTCCCATTGGTGACATCAGTGGATGTCTCCATGCATGGTACAGATTTACCTGAAGAACTTTGTGGAAGTCCGCTATTGTAGTCTGCGCCTTAGTCAATAAGCTCCTTCTTTTTCTCTATCTTGTTGTAGGGCGGACTGGCTAGTAGATGCATATACATGCTAAAATCCTCCTCTGTTACCATTTTGAGTACAAAGTTCTGTTGTAACTCATATCTGTCAGTAGACTCAATATGGAAGTGCTAAATAAGACCGCCCACAAAACGGCGCATTCTGAAGAGACGGTCAGAAAACACCTTGAAGATGACCTGTAAGACATAATCTATGCAAAATGTTGACCCAAGAACCACTATTGCATGTTATGTAGACCACAAGGAAGCATTTTAACTGTATTAAAAAAATCATAATATGACCCCTTTTAATAAAGTCATGTAGAACAGCTGTGGGGCCTTCCAAGGACTTGACTGATGAACTGACTGTGGCCATTTTTTCTCATAAGTCACAGGATTGACTGAGGCGGCATAACGCAAACCTCCAAAAGACTAGTCCCATAGTGTGCTATTTGAACCAAATGTTCTGCAAGCGAGGGGGAAAAAACCAACTTCAACATCAAACCATATCAGCCACCTGAAACGCCAGCATTGCTACAACGGTGCTACAGAAGCTGCTCAAAAAAAACAGCCATTAAGAAAGGTGTGCATAAACTACGGTTAAAACGAACTGTTTAAATAACAGATATGTATAAGATATACTGCAAATAATATAACAGTATTGGTCTTGAGAATCAGGGAGTTATCTGTATCGGATTGGAAAAAAAGTATACGTATACCTAAAACGTGTACCTAAAAACACAAAAAGGAAGAAGAAGGTTTGTTTGTATTTCTAAACAACAGTATATTATTCTATATTTCACATAGCGTCTTTAAAAATAACATGTGGGTGTCATGGCAATTATGGAAATTAAACGATGACATATGTACAAACCCCGTTTCCATATGAGTTGGGAAATTGTGTTAGATGTAAATATAAACGGAATACAATGATTTGCAAATCCTTTTCAACCCATATTCAATTGAATGCACTACAAAGACAAGATATTTTATGTTCAAACTCATAAACTTAATTTTTTTTTTTGCAAATAATAATTAACTTAGAATTTCATGGCTAAAACACGTGCCAAAGTAGTTGGGAAAAGGCATGTTCACCACTGTTACATCACCTTTTCTTTTAACAACACTCAATAAACGATTGGGAACTGAGGAAACTAATTGTTGGAGCTTCGAAAGTGGAATTCTTTCCCATTCTTGTTTTATGTAGAGCTTCAGTCGTTCAACAGTCCGGGGTCTCCGCTGTCGTATTTATTACGCTTCATAATGCGCCACACATTTTCGATGGGAGACAGGTCTGGACTGCAGGTGGACCAGGAAAGTACCCGCACTCTTTTTTTACGAAGCCACGCTGTTGTAACACGTGCTGAATGTGGCTAGGCATTGTCTTGCTGAAATAAGCAGGGGCGTCCATGAAAAAGATGGCGCTTAGATGGCAGCATATGTTGTTCCAAAACCTGTATGTACCTTTCAGCATTAATGGTGCCTTCACAGATGTGTAAGTTACCCATGCCTTGGGCACTAATGCACCCCCATACCATCACAGATGCTGGCTTTTGAACTTTGCGTCGATAACAGTCTGGATGGTTCGCTTCCCCTTTGGTCCGGATGACACGATGTCGAATATTTCCAAAAACAATTTGAAATGTGGACTCGTCAGACCACAGAACACTTTTCCACTTTGCATGAGTCCATCTTAGATAATCTCGGGCCCAGAGAAGCCGGCGGCATTTCTGGATGTTGTTGATAAATGGCTTTCGCTTTGCATAGTAGAGCTTTAACTTGCACTTACAGATGTAGCGACAAACTGTATTTAGTGACAGTGGTTTTCTCAAGTGTTTCTGATTGATGTCGGTTTTTGATACAGTGCCGTCTGAGGGATCGAAGGTCACTGTCATTCAATGTTGGTTTCCGGCCATGCTGCTTACGTGGAGTGATTTCTCCAGATTCTCTGAACCTTTTGATGATATTATGGACCGTAGATGTTGAAATCCCTAAATTTCTTGCAATTGCACTTTGAGAAACGTTGTTCTTAAACTGTTTGACTATTTGCTCACGCAGTTGTGGACAAAGGGGTGTACCTCGCCCCATCCTTTCTTGTGAAAGACTGAGCATTTTTTGGAAAGCTGTTTTTATACCCAATCATAGCACCCACCTGTTCCCAATTAGCCTGCACACATGTGGGATGTTCCAAATAAGTGTTTGATGAGTATTCCTCAACTTTATCAGTATTTATTGCCACCTTTCCCAACTTTTTTGTCACGTGTTGCTGGCATCAAATTCTAAAGTTAATGATTATTTGAAAAAAAAAAAAAAAAGTTTATCAGTTTGAACATCAAATATGTTGTCTTTGTAGCATATTCAACTGAATATGGGTTGAAAAGGATTTGCAAATCATTGTATTCCGTTTATATTTACATCTAACACAATTTCCCAACTCATATGGAAACGGGGTTTGTACATACAGTATTTGACAAAGGAAATGTCGTCAAAAGTCCGTCCATAGTTTGTACTCCTTTGTAGGTAGCAGGAAGGCTAACACATGAATCACCTCAATCGTTACTTCTCCTCCTCCCATATATGATGGTGAAAGTTACGAAGGGGAATTCATCCAAAAAGTTATGGAAACAAAACACATACTTAAAGTTGCATATGTCATCAATGTTTGTCAGCACAGCATTTACAACACGCACACACACACACACACACACACACACACACACACACACACACACACACACACACACATACACACACACACACACACACACACACACACACACACACGGACAGATAGGCACCAAAGCGGAGGTATCATTAAATGAAAACTTTAAAACATAAAACATACAATCTATTAAATAGCCAACATTTTAATAATTAATCAAATATGTAATTCTACACATTGAGTCTATTAAAGTGCTAAAAGTGTCAAGAGTTAACCAATAGTCAATATACTAGTGTGCAGTTTTTTAAACATCACAAAATGCTTTTCTTTTGGAGGAAGTTAGATTTTGTGTTTTGTGGTTTGTTTTCATTGCTGCTATTTTAACTGTTTTTAATACACATTTGTACATAAAGAAGGTTAATTGCTTTTTTTTTTTTATCACTTTGACTTTCCTTTCTTTTTAATTGTCAACATTTTATTAGTCATTTACATTTTTGTAACAGCTGAATGAGCAGCACAGTTACAGTATAAATACATATTTATAAATGAACTAGTCATCTTTGTTGTTAGTAAGCACATGCAGAAATTAAGCTTTAGAAGTCGATGGAAAATTTAGAGTCGTTAGATATGTGTACGATTTATTATCTGATTAGTCGACTAATCGTGAACATAATCGCTAACTAATAGACTGTCAAATAATCGTTAGTTGCAGCCCCAGTGGATAAGGATGGATTCCTTTTACATTGGAACGATACTGTACCAATTCACAGTACCTAGGAGTTGATACAGGTACCAACTTTTGGTAGTTTTATGCATATTAATGTGGTAATAAATATTAGTTTGTTAGAGAGTAAAATTTATTTTTATTTAACATTTACCAGTGAACTCATAATAATAATAACTGTGCTGTCCACACTTGTTTTCTTACACTTGTGATTATCAGTTGCAAGTATGCATTCATTTCAGTTTGTCCCAGGTGTGTTGCTGTAGTCAGGAAGTAGTATTTGCCATTAATCTGAATGTGCCAGTCTTGCCTTCTGTTGAGTCTGACAAAGTGTTTATACTGTAAGTTTTGTACATATTACACACTACGGTTGCAGTATATAGATGATATATGATATGAATTTGGCCAACGATAGAGCTTTTAATACTATCGTCATATCGTTATGATGTATGTTGATAACATATTCTCGCTATGTACCGAACATTTGACTGCGCCGTGTAAACAAATCTGTCCTCAACACAATGTAGCATTTTTGCTTGCGGCTAGCATCCTTCCACAGTAAAAAAAAAACACTTCCAAGTCAGCAATCCTCACCTCTGTGGTTGTACCGTAAATAAAGTATGTTTCATACAAGTATCATTATCATTAGAGGACAAGGAATAGCTGAACACGCTACACTACACACCTTCAGAGGATATTCTAACCGCTGAACTACAGCCCTTGAATGTAAACAGAGGTGGGCGGATCAATACAAATAGTAACAGTAACGATCCCAAATATAGTATCAGTACATCATCGATACTGGTGATAAGATCAATATTTTTTTAATCATCATAAAATCTTTTGTTGTTTTGTTATTGTTTACAAACTTATGAAAAAAGTATATGTATATCACGTGTCACTAAAAAAGACAAAAGGAAAAAATAAAGTTTGTTTGTATTTATAAACTACAGTATTTTATTCTATATTTCATATAGCGTCCTTAAGAATAACATGCAGGTGTCATGGCAATTATGGAAATTAAATGATGACTAATATAGTATCAGTGCATTGCTGATACCGGTGATTAGATCAATATTTTTTTATCATCACAAAATCTTTTGTCGTTTATGTTATTGTTTACAAACTTAGGAAATAAGCCCCTTGATACAGGAGGGCTTTAATTACAACAAGCTAAAGTTTTAGATCAGGGCCAATAGTATAAACATATTAATAATTAAAATAGAAGAATACGGGCCAGGTGTCAAACTCAAGGCCCGGTGGCCTCCCACATCATTTTATGTGGCCTGCGAAAGCCTGGAAATAAATTACTTAATCTTTCTTGCTAAATGTATTTGTTCAATTTTGACAGAAAAAATGTACTGCATACAATTGCATATTTTCTCCATTTTAATGCTATGTGATCATTCCTAGTAAGGGCGATTAATCGATAAAAGCGATTAGCACAAAGTTTCAATTTATATTCTGGTGCTGCGACGAATCGGTTAATGAGTGTTTCATCAGATTACTTGTTTAATCGAAAAAACTAAGCGATAGATTACCTGCTTACTAAAATAATCAGTAGCTGCAGCCATTTTTTGTTACCAAAAAAACCTAAATATTTGCTTGTCATCTTTGACTTATGATTTCAAACCAAGTTATCCATACATTTTATTTTTATTTGAATTGATCACAACTACAGGTTACTATTCTGGTTTAATTTAAAAGAACATAAAAAGACCCCAATATTTGGAAAATCAACTTTTCTTGTCGGAATATCATTTAGGTACATTATAAAAAATGTTTTAGGCTACTTCAATGTACGTCATTTATTTGCTCAAAACCTTTTAACAGTTTCATCTAACGTCCAGTCAGGGTGTATTTTGAAGTAAAATTTGCCAATCAGTCCTAGTCTTTTCACTTGAGAAACTAACACATTCACAGCTAATAAAAACAATAACGGAAGAAATGAACAAATTAAAGAGATGGTTTGACAAAAGCGCACTATCACTGAATCTCAGTGAAACTAAAATAATGTTATTCGGTAACAGTAAAAAAGAAGGTCATACACAAATGCAAATAGATGATAAATAACATTTTTGGGTTTAATAATAGATGATTAACTGGTAATCTCATGTGAAAAATGCACAACATAAGGTGGCTAGGAATATTTATATAATGACTTGGATTTAGATTTGGACGAACTTTGATATACACAAAGGAAATTGTTATACACAGTAGCTCAGTTACAAAGGATGGAAGAGGATAATTAAACACTCACAAAGGCACAAAAAGAGGGCGAAAACAATAATTAAAAATTAAACCAGAAATGTACCATTTACAGGAGATAATATATAACAATGTAAAATGTATGTGTGTATATATATATATATATATATATATATATATATATATATATATATATATATATATATATATATATATATATATATATATATATATATATATATATATAACAATTACCATTTACAAAGATTACAGAGTATATATATAACAGCTGCAGCAAAAAAGGGGCAGCTTAAAAATTAAGAATAGATCAAATATAGGTAAATACAACAGAAACTATACATTACAAAACAATATAAACAAAGAACGATGCACTGCAGGACCGTTTTAAAATGTTTTGAAAAATTGCTATATGTCTGCTGCATGTTTGAAAACGCCACAGGGTAGAGCATGATAACATGAATGTGCAGTAAATGATTGTCTCCATGGTGAAAGCCGTGTACACGCAAAAACCTAATTTAAATAGGGCAATCCTGCACTAGTTATCAATTTTACACACAGTCTTATTACATCTCACGCACTAACAGTAGACACAATTTTATAGTTTTCACACGCTGTTTAGCACGTGGCATTTGGATCCTTGTAGTTTAGGCCCTTGCTGATGTCGATGGAAACATATTTCTATTTAAAACAAAAGTAACCAACTATTAACTGTAAATTAGTAAGTAAATTAATAATAGTTTTAACATAACAACACAACCGGAAAGGACGCAATATATTACAACATACGTCAGCAGCTAACTTGTTTCAAAATGGTTCTATTATCATTCACATAACAAATAATATATAATTAATATATCGTTATCGCAGGAGGTTGAAATATATATCACAATATTGATTTTTTTACGCCATATTGCCCATCACTATTACACACCAGCTGTTTGAATTTAACGTGCATCTTGTAGTTTACATTACCAAAGTTAGAGGTGTTGAAATCGCCATGTGAAATTGCTGATGCTAATTAGTAGCATTTATATGGCGTATCCAATTTAAATTAGCATTAAGTTAGCACATTTTGAAAAGTGTAGCCTTACTTTTGAGTGATTTCTATTTGGCATGCTCGCTTTGTTGGCATGGAGAATTGTAACATAACCCGCCAAGTGCTTAAGCTGGTGCCGAGTATGCAACCGGACATGACGTCACGTGAAACAAAGGTATCAAAATCTGGTTTAATTTTATGTGAATTAGTACCCGGTAGTACCGTCGGAATTCAATAGGTAGCTGTAACTATTCTTATGTTTATGATTACCATTGTTCACTTGTGATGAAGAAAGCGCACAAGCTAAATAGCCAACAAGAGTGGGTGTTCGCAGTCACGCCATATATACAACCCTGATGAAGAGCTATAAAAGGTGTCCAAAGTCTGCAGATTCTTAGAGGTTCTACTGTGCAGCAAATACTGTCATTCTTTTAAAAATATTAAATATAAAACTTTTTTCTTCAAATCATTGTTGACGAACTATCGTGAATACATTGACGTGTTTGTTTCTGGCCTTCACATAAATCAATAAAACCCCTCCGGAGACAATAAAGTGCACCTCAAAGCCTCTGAGACAGTCAGTCGAAACATAAATCATGTGCAATTCAATATCTTATATATATAAACGGAGGTATTTTTTCTCCATTAGCTGTTTCTGAATTCAGTGAACGTATGTCCTCGCCACACGCAGGGTCAAAACAGGCACTTACCCAGAACGTCTGGGCAATTTTCTTCCCCCGCTTAGGAATGTTAAAGCCATTATAAGAAGGGCACACAAAGAAAATCATTATGCTTCCATGTTTCTGCTTCCTAAATTGGAACGCCTCTACATGAACAACAACCACACACAGACCCAGACATACGGCCATCTTAGTTTTTTGTTTTTTTTACCATCCCCGAACAAGAGCTTGAGTGTCAGTGGGTGGCGAACACACCGAATGCCAGACGGTGCCTGTGAGACCATCACCATGACAGATCTCTTTCCTGTCCCGACCTAACAAGTATACAGTACTTGTAATTTTGTCACAGAACAAACCTCTTATAAGTCTTTCTTTGTTCCTTTAGAAAGCAAAAAGTAAAGTGTGTGCTATTACAATTCATAAATGATGTCATAGAGGGCTTCCAAGGGCCAAAGTGAAAATATACTATTGCGCTGAAAAACAAAAAAGTAGGGATGTCCGATAATGGCTTTTTGCCGATATCCGATATTCCGATATTGTCCAACTCTTTAATTACCGATACAGATATCAACCGATATATACAGTCGTGGAATTAACACATTATTATGCCTAATTTGGACAACCAGGTATGGTGAAGATAAGGTACTTTTAAAAAAAATTAATAAAATAAAATAAGATAAATAAATTAAAAACATTTTCTTGAATAAAAAAGAAAGTAAAACAATATAAAAACAGTTACATAGAAACTAGTAATTAATGAAAATTAGTAAAATTAACTGTTAAAGGTTAGTACTATTAGTAGACCAGCAGCACGCACAATCATGTGTGCTTACGGACTGTATCCTTTGCAGACTGTATTGATATATATTGATATATAATGTAGGAACCAGAATATTAATAACAGAAAGAAACAACCCTTTTGTGTGAATGAGTGTGAATGAGTGTAAATGGGGGAGGGAGTTTTTTTGGGTTGGTGCACTAATTGTAAGTGTATCTTGTGTTTTTTATGTTGATTTAATAATAAAAAAACAAAACAAACAAAACAAAAAAACGATACCGATAATAAAAAAAAAACGATACCGATAATTTCCGATATTACATTTTAACACATTTATTGGCCGATAATATCGGCTGGCCGATATCATTGGACATCTCAACAAAAAAGTGTTGTTGTTTTTTTTTCATTTGTTTATTGAAAATGTTTGACACACATTTGACAAAAATACAATACAATACAAATCAAATATCCTTTTTTCCCACACCCCCAAGAAATCAGTCAAATAAGTACATAAGTACAGGCAAATATTGAGATTAAACCACAGACTACTGCACTTCCAAATGGCCCCAACATGGTTCACCAATACATAAAAGCAAACAAAAGGCTCATCAATCATCCATAATTCAACCACATCTTTATCTGGGCCAAACTGGAGATCAGTCTCCTTTACATATTTTAAGGAAGCAACCCAAACTTTTTGAAATTTTACGGACAATAATTTAATGTTAGCCTATTTTTTTTCCACTTTAAGGAAATAAAGAATATCTCTGATGCAGCGGGTGTGCCAGGGAGGCGCTGCAGCCTTCCAGTTAAGCACAATACGCCACCAGATTTTTAGGGGGGATTTTCTGAGAGAAAATGACAGCGGGGCTTACCCCGAATAGTCCACTTAGAGCAGCGTTTCTCAAAGTGTGGGGCGCGCCCCACTGGTGGGGAATAGAGACATGACAGGTGGGGCGCGAGGAACGGGAGGAAATTTCACTTTAATTTTTTTTTTTTAATTATTATATTCTTAGGTTATTTTTTTTTACTATGCTTTCATTTTCTATACACACTGTAAATCACTTGGTGATTCTGTCTGTGAAATCCGCTATATAAATAAATGGAAATTACCGGTACTTATTTTTACTGTAGGCTTTATATTTCTCGGTACGAGCGAAAGTTTGACAGACATAGCAACAGTAACTAATGGGGGCGGGGCTAAGCGGAACAAACTTTCGCGCGGATGGGTAGCAGGCTAATGTGTGGATCACAATTACACAAATATATACATTTGTGACTCGCACCTCAAAGGTCGTCGACCCAGAGCCAGCGCCTGCAGAGAAACAAAAATCTGACGGGCACACACTGTGTCATTCACCGGGAAGCACTCGCGTCAAGGCAGCTCAGCCCCGAACTCAATGAGGTTTTAACATGTTGTGAGCGCGGTAAATTTGATCAAAACATGACCACTGAAAGCGCGTCTGTTCTCTGCACTGTGTGAGGAAATGGGAGCTGATCATACAGCCGTGCTGTTTCACAGTGAAGCAAGGTGGCTCTCCTGGGGGAAAGTGCTGTCACTTGCCCTGTCTTGCCAAATGCATAGCCCCTCCTTTTTTTTTTTGCAAAGATTGCAAAGTGGCACTTTTATTGTATTTATTATTGAACTTGATGCAAGTTATTTGATTTATTATTGAACTTGATGCAAGTTATAACACTTTTTTTGATTTATTATTGAACTTGATGCAAGTTATAACACTTTTGTTTTATTTATTATTGAACTTGATGCAAGTTATAACACTTTTGTTTTATTTATTATTGAACTTGATGCAAGTTATAACACTTTTTTTGATTTATTATTGAACTTGATGCAAGTTATAACACTTTTGTTTTATTTATTATTGAACTTGATGCAAGTTATAACACTTTTTTTGATTTATTATTGAACTTGATGCAAGTTATTTGATTTATTATTGAACTTGATGCAAGTTATAACCTACTCAGTGGCCTAGTGGTTAGAGTGTCCGCCCTGAGATCGGTAGGTTGTGAGTTCAAACCCCGGCCGAGTCATACCAAAGACTATAAAAATGGGACCCATTACCTCCCTGCTTGGCACTCAGCATCAAGGGTTGGAATTGGGGGTTAAATCACCAAAATGATTCCCGGGCGCGGCCACTGCTGCTGCCCACTGCTCCCCTCACCTCCCAGGGGGTGATCAAGGGTGATGGGTCAAATGCAGAGAATAATCTCGCCACACCTAGTGTGTGTGTGACAATCATTGGTACTTTAACTTTAACTTTAACTTTATAACACTTATTTGATTTATTATTGAACTTGATGCAAGTTATAACCCTTTTTTTTATTATTGAACTTGATGCAAGTTATAACACTTTTGTTTTATTTATTATTGAACTTGATGCAAGTTATAACACTTTTTTTGATTTATTATTTAACTTGATGCAAGTTATTTGATTTATTATTGAACTTGATGCAAGTTATAACACTTTTTTTGATTTATTATTGAACGTGATGCAAGTTATAACACTTTTTGATTTATTATTGAACTTGATGCAAGTTATAACACTTTTTTGATTTATTATTGAACTTGATGCAAGTTATAACACTTTTTTGATTTATTATTGAACTTGATGCAAGTTATAACACTTTTATTTGATTTATTATTGAACTTGATGCAAGTTATAACACTTTTTTTGATTTATTATTGAACGTGATGCAAGTTATAACACTTTTTTTGATTTATTATTGAACTTGATGCAAGTTATAACAGTTTTTTTTATTTATTTTTGAACGTGATGCAAGTTATAACACTTTTTTTGATTTATTATTGAACTTGATGCAAGTTATAACACTTTTGTTTTATTTATTATTGAACTTGATGGAAGTTATTTTATTTATTATTGAACTTGATGCAAGTTATACCACAGCTGCACAGTTATTTTATTTATTATTGAACTTAATGTTATTTTATGTTATTGAGTTCGAATGTATACAACTTGATGTTCAATAAATTTGAAAATGTTAAAGCTTGGCATTAGCGCTCTGTTGGGGCGATGGGGGCAGGTGGGGCTTGAAAACTCCCCCTTGTCCAAAGTGGGGGATGACAAAAAAAGTTTGAGAACCACTGACTTAGAGGCACTTTGGCTCAATCTGTTCGCCAATTACCAAAGACAAAGTAATAAAAATTGATGTCCAATAACTGCACAGGGATAAGCAGAGCCAAAACATATGTATTAAGTTAACTTGAGACTGTTGGCACCAATCACATGATTCAGATAATCCGTCATACATCTAAGCTAGTCGAAACTTGGTATAAGTATGATGTATTAGCTTGCATTGGATGAGGCTCTGTCTTACACAAATAAGATTTATGAACTCTACTTAAAATCTCTGTCCAGCTATCCTCAGATAGGGTCACTCCTAAATCCTCTTCCAAAAGTGACTTAATTAAATTTAGAGACTCAGGGCTTAAATGAAAAATGTGGTTATATATAAGTGTAATTGATCCTTTAAAAGTTGGAAGCTGTGTCAAAAGAACATATAAAACATTGTCAGTCTGCAAATCTGGAAACCTAGGGAAAGTATTACGAACAAAACTACAGATCTGTAGATATCTAAAAAAGTGATGATTAGGGGGTGAAAAAGTATCACAAAGTTGCTGGAAAGAGGCAAAGGTGTTGTCAATGTATGAATCCTTAATGTTTGTGATCCCCAGACTTCACCATTTTTAAAAGGCACTATCGACAAGAGGGGGGGACCGGGGGAGCAAGCAAGAATAGCAGTGATGGGAACAAATAAGAAAGTAAATTAAGTAAGGATCAGCGATCAAAATCACCCTGGATTCTGGACAACAGGGGAACAAAGTTGGCTTTACAAAGCTTTGCAAGCCTATGTGTGACCTGGACACCCAAGTATGTGAAACTTGGTGAGGCAATTTTAAAGGGAAATTTGTGCAGATAATATTTCATAGCAGCATAAATTGTAGGAAATATTTCACTTTTACTCAAGTTCAGTTTGTAACCAGACACATGTTCAATAGCTTAAAGAGTACTTAAGGCTGTGGTGACCGAGACAGAGATTTCCCGGGACATACAGAAGGATGTAATCTGCATAAAGAAAGAATTCCACCTACACATTGTGTCTACATATGCCCGTAATAAGTGAGTTGGTACGAATTACTATTGACATAGGCTCATTGGCAAGAGTAAAAAGCAATGGGCTCAGGGGGAAGCCCTGCCGTGTGGAACGGTAAAGGCGAAAATATTCGGATTAAATATTATTTATCCTCACCAAGGCCTCAGGAGATAAATATAGGGCAGGGGTCGGGAACCTTTTTGGCTGAGAGAGCCATGAAAGCCAAATATTTTAAAATGTATTTCCGTGAGAGCCATATAATATTTTTTAACACTGAATACAACTAGATGCGTGCATTTTTAAGTAAGACCAACATTTTTTGAGTATAGTAAGTCTCTTATTCTTTTTAATAATATTGTTATTCTGAAGCTAACCAATAATAAATACAATACTTCTTACCATTAATGCGACTTCTTGAACAGATGCGGTAGAAAACGGATGGATGGATTAAAATGCATGAGAATGTTTTATATTTTAAACGTAATTTTTAACACTGTGATTACCAGCTGAATTATTCATTACTTATCGTGTTAAGCAATGTCAGCTACGATTTATCTGAGAGCCAGATGCAGTCATCAAAAGAGCCACATCTGGCTCTAGAGCCATAGGTTCCCTACCCCTGATATAGGGGCTTAATCCATGAAATTAAACTGTTGCCAAAGCCGAATCTCTCCAGGACATAAAATAGATAATTCCGCTTCACCCGGTCAAATGCCTTTTCGGCATCAATAGATATCACTGCCTCTTCAGTGTTAAGAGCAGGCACATCATACAATATATTGAAAAGATTTCAAAGATGAGATAAGGTGTGCCTATTCCTAATTAACCCGGTTTTATCCACATTAATAATAGAAAGGAGAATAGTATCCAGACGTAAAGCCAGCAGCCTAGATAATAATTTCAAGTCCACATTTAACAGGCTAATATGACTTTTTTCAAGAGGAGGCTTTAAACATGGACTTTCCATAATTTTCTTTGTGCACTTCTGTTTGCTATTAGAAACTGGACGCCATCATATTTTGTCACGCTACGGAATGGCCTGAGGATCAAAAAGGAGTCAGGATGCATGCGCGTCAATCACGTGTTTAAAGGGGAACATTATCACAATTTCAGAATGGTTAACACCATTAAAAATCAGTTCCCAGTGGCTTATTATATTTTTCGAAGATTTTTTCAAAATTTTACCCATCACGCAATATCCCTAAAAAAAGCTTCAAAGTGCCTGATTTTAACCATCGTTATAAACACCCGTCCATTTTCCTGTGACGTCACATAGTGAAGCCAACACAAACAAACATGACGGAAAGAACAGCAAGCTATAGCGACATTAGCTCGGATTCAGACTCGGATTTCAGCGGCTTAAGCGATTCAACAGATTACGAATGTATTGAAACGGATGGTTGTAGTGTGGAGGCAGGTAGCGAAAACGAAATTGAAGAAGAAACTGAAGCTATTGAGCCATATCGGTTTGAACCGTATGCAAGCGAAACCGACGAAAACGACACGACAGCCAGCGACACGGGAGAAAGCGAGGGCGAATTCGGCGATCGCCTTCTAACCAACAATTGGTATGTGTTTGTTTGGCATTAAAGGAAACTAACAACTATGAACTAGGTTTACAGCATATGAAATACATTTGGCAACAACATGCACTTTGAGAGTGCAGACAGCCCAATTTTCATCAATTAATATATTCTGTAGACATACCCTCATCCGCGCTCTTTTCCTGAAAGCTGATCTGTACAGTTTTGGAGTTGATGTCAGCAGGCCAGGGAAGCTAGGGTCGATAGGGGGTTTAGCTCGCTCGTCTGCGGGAACAAACTGCCGCCATTGCTTGCCGTGCTACCGAGGTCCTTTGTCCCTGAATTGCTCACACACTACGGCAGATTCAATGGGGGTCTGGCGGCAGATTTCTTTGACTTTATCGTTGGAAATGCATCTGCTTTGAGTGTCGCAGGATATCCACACATTCTTGCCATCTCTGTCGTAGCATAGCTTTCGTCGGTAAAGTGTGCGGAACAAATGTCCAATTTCTTGCCACTTTCGCATCTTTGGGCTACTAGTGCAACTTGAATCCGTCCCTGTTCGTGTTGTTACACCCTCCGACAACACACCGACGAGGCATGATGTCTCCAAGGTACGGAAAACAGTCGAAAAAACGGAAAATAACAGAGCTGATTTGACTCTGTGTTTGAGAAAATGGCGGATTGCTTCCCGATGTGACGCCACGTTGTGACGTCATCGTTCCGAGAGCGAATATTAGAAAGGTGTTTAATTGGCCAAAATTCACCCATTTAGAGTTCGGAAATCCGTAAAAAAAAAAAAAAGGTCTTTTTTCTGCAACATCAAGGTATATATTGACGCTTACATAGATCTGGTGATCATGTTCCCCTTTAAAACATTTGCGCCGGTAAAGGAGCTTATATTTAACTCGTTATTATCGCATTAACCTTGACGGCCCAAATTAAAAACAGTTTAACCGGTGCTTGGGCCCCCAAAACATCACAATTGTAACATGTCTTTTAAATATGAATCAAACATTTAGGTTAGAAATACTGCATGAAAAATAATACAATAGAATGTAGTACAAACAAGTTCAGTATTTTTATGAAATAATGTAATAATAATGTATAGCATTTACCTTAAAGAGTGGACTTCTAAGGTATCTCCTCACAGCTGCTACTCCATCAAACACAACATTAGCAGCTTCTCCAAATTTTTTTTTTTTTTTTTTTTTGTGTGTGTCCTGTCCAGCTTCTCAGGCAAATCATATAGTTGATGTAGATGCCCATGTCGGCTGTTCAGATTTACTTTACAAAAGAGAAGTGTAGGATACTTCTCTTGTTGCCTTATTTGTATTTGACTTTATTAAATGTATTTATATTATCATTTAGTGGAGCCGGGCCGGAGCAGGAGGGGATAGAAAGAGAAAAAAAAAGAAGACAGAGGGGGAAATTGTGGGGACAAGAGGGGGATTAGACAGAGAGACAAAAACAACAACAGCAAACAACAACAACAACAACAATAGAGCAACATCAGCAAATATGACATGTACAAATATGATGGTAAAAGTAATAGCAAATAAGCAGTTAGCGAAAAATAAAAAATAATACAGAAATGACAATGAGCATTATTACACTACAAATGGATCAATACAAATACCAATAGAAATAGCGCTATTGATAATGAACAATACCAATAATTTATCTTTATTATCAACAATACAGTTGTTTAAATGCAACAATACATATACGTAATGATAACTTGGGATACGAAAGAATGCAGAAAAATGGAGGGGGAGAAAGAGAAGCAACCTACATTAACCTTGTAGATTGTTATAGTCACATTAGGTTAAGCTTTGTCAGTGTGCCATGTGTTACACCCAGTTTACCCTAGGGCAACAACGTTAATATATGTTTGATGAAACGTGATTATGTGCATGAGTGTAAGTATGCATATGTACTTGTATATGTACAGAATGTGTATATGTGTTTGTACAATGAATGTATATGTACAGAATGTGTATATGTGTTTGTACAGTGAATGTATATGTACAGTATGTGTATGTGTATGTTTGTATATTGAATGTGCGTGTGGATGTACGAACATTAGGTAGGTAAATATGTACTGTATTTGTGTATGTATGTGGGAGCGTAGGTACCTATGTACGTATGTGAGCATATGTGAATTTGCATGTACAATACATTCGACTCCCAGAGTGCGTGGGAGCCAGAGCACGGCCCCATCACCCCCGAGAGCCCAACCCACAAACAGGAGGCGTGGCGCCCGGGGAACCAGGGACCACCGCCCCCACGCAGCCAAGCCGGCCAGCGACAGGAACCCCAGAGCCCGACCCACCGTACCGCCCACAAGGGCCAGCAGCAGGCCGCAGACAGACGCACCCGGCAGAGGACAGGGCACGAGAAAAGCAGGGGACAGCCAGACCCCAAGCCAGCGAGAGACCACACCCCACACGGGCAGAAAGGCGAGACGCCCCGCCCGAGGGACCCAGAGACTCCCCGCAACCGGACGGGAAGACCGCCCCCGCCCCACCGGCAACCGGGCCCCCACGAGCCCACCCCCCACCCCCGGAGAGCGCGGCGAGGCCAGCCCCCGGCCAGCCCCCGGCCACCCCACCCAAATCGGCCGCCGCAGGACCACCCAGGCACAGGGCCACGGGAACCACCCACCCCACCCGCAGGGACCCCAACGATGGAGATGGAACAACCAGCAACCGCCCCGCCGAGCCCCCCCCCTGAGGGAGGGGAAAAATTAAAAAATAATTAAAATTAAATGTTCCCCTTTAAAACATTTGCGCCGGTAAAGGAGCTTATATTTAACTCGTTATTATCGCATTAACCTTGACGGCCCAAATTAAAAACAGTTTAACCGGTGCTTGGGCCCCCAAAACATCACAATTGTAACATGTCTTTTAAATATGAATCAAACATTTAGGTTAGAAATACTGCATGAAAAATAATACAATAGAATGTAGTACAAACAAGTTCAGTATTTTTATGAAATAATGTAATAATAATGTATAGCATTTACCTTAAAGAGTGGACTTCTAAGGTATCTCCTCACAGCTGCTACTCCATCAAACACAACATTAGCAGCTTCTCCAAATTTAATGGATAGATGTCCGCTGATTAGATTGTTTCAAAGTCTTGGCTGGCGTGAGCCACTTATTCTGCTTCAGTATGGCGCAGACTAGCAATTCTACGCTAGCTACATGCTCTGTCATACTTTGGATAATTTATTGCCAACCCCTGGCTTATACCAATCCCATGTTTTAATGATACATTTATATTCCGTAATCATAATCAGATAAAAACAAAGAACGGCAGTATAACAATATTTAAGTTACCTACTCATTCTATTTTGTTACATACAATTGTTTGAACTAAAAAAAAGTCAATTAAACACAACAAAAGTAAAAACGACCATCTTCTACTCTTTTAAATCCTTTGGTTTTTACTCTCAAAGTCCTCCTGTGCCAAGGAAATAATTCAATTCATTTTTAAACATTAACAAAACTGACAAAAAAGGATGTTGTGAAATTGAAATGATCGATCTAATCACTCCAATATCAATTATATATCGATTTTTTTCCATGGTATTGATACTAGCGATACATGAATGGATCCGCCCTCCCCCACCTAGCAACAGACATTGTTGCATTATCCTCTCTCTAACTCTTAGTAATCTGTTAATAACTAATTACTTTCTGCTGTAACACGCTTTCATCTACACTCCTTAAACTTTACTAAGCATTTACTTTTTCTATTGTTTAGAGCTTGCTTAGGGATTAGCATGTCTGCTCTTGCTTGTTCGTTCTGGGTGTGTAACATGTTTAGCCTCATCCTGCAGTGATAGTAATACTTGTAATAATGTACTTTATTTTCCGTTATGTAAGTGATAATTATTTCTCTGCGGGTGCGACTCCACACTTTGTATGAACATACACTGTTAGCTGCCAGCTGCCTCTGTCAGCCAGGGGACCAAATATAAATAAAGTATCAACCCGAAGGGATCGGTTTTTGTGATCTTTATGAAAAGCATTAATTTGAATTGGCCAATCACATAGTTTTTTTACGGAAATCGGCTGGTACTGATTGTGGTTAATCGATCGGAGCATCTATATAGTATCATATAAAATAATATGATAATATGTGTTTAGATATATATTTTTATTGTACTACGTAAGTGGTACCTTCTGTGGTGCCATCACAGAAAAAACACAAAAAGAACAAATCATCACATTATGACAGTAAGACTTTCTAAAGCACTTTTTTAATTGTATTTTTATTTGCACTGCAGCTGCAAAGACGTAAGACTTTCCACTGTAATAACCTGGCAAATGTTTTATGCAAGTTCATATGGCAAAATAAATCTTTGAGAATGGGCAAACAAAAAATGTTTTAGAATGATATCAGACTTGACAACATAATGTAATGCATCCTTGACTGCAAGAAAACCAGAGTTAATGTAACCAGACGTATCCTTGGCTGAAAAGTGGAGCTCAAGACCACATCCACGCATTTTCACTGTTATTGGCAAGTTGCCGTCTTTGGAGTTGAACAGCCCAGATCTTGTGAATGTTGATGTTTGACAAGTCCACGAGAATGCAAGTACAGACAAGTCTCCATATGGAGAAAAAGCCTCCGCCCCTCCGCCTTCACATATGAGGACTAGCAGCTCTATTGTGGCCATGGAATGTCAAAAGTCAAATGATCTGTCAGCGTTTAGCTGACTGTCAAGCCAGTTTTAATTCTGTAGCGCCAAATCACAAGGCACTTTACACATGGAGCAGGTCTAGAATGCTATTATTATGTAAAAGATAACCAACTGAACCCACGCTATGTGGGGTGGCCATGTGACTCAATCAGTTTGGTTAAGATAGAAACACCAAAGTGTATTGAAGTATCATTGTAGCAAAATTATTTGCAAAAGTGTATCTCAACCCTCTACATGCTTACTAAGTGACTTTTGCGACACCTCTACCATGTTAGATCCAGATTCATCAGCGTATAATACAACGTGTGCGAGTGTAGCGGCCTGCGTTGTATTTGACTTAACTCAGACGTAGAAGCAGTTTATTCTGATAGTAACAGACATATGTTGGCTTCACACAGTAATAAAACACCTCCAACATCTATTGGAGAACAAACAAAATAGGACAAAACACAGTTAGCTCCTCGTTTGCCAAATAACTACTAACGTCTTTGTGGCTGTGTCACACAAAAACACTCGACCAAATAACGTCCACAAGTTAAAACAACTCAAAAAGTGTAAAATATGACTGAAATAAACTCAACAAATGTTATTATGAACAGAAAGGACACATACGTTCACAAAACTATGTTTTACGAACTACATTGTGAGAGCGATTAAAAAGTACACTTACCCAAGTTTTGATGGCTCCGGGCTGACATCACTAGCTATGTGCACATGGACACATTTAATCGGATTAAAAGCCTAACCGGGATAAAAATGAGTTGCCATAGCGTTATATGGTGTTGAGATTGTATCTCTAAAATGAGGCTAGCAAAAACAAAAGAATGGTCTGGAGTGTCATGTGTCGATGAAGGGATCCAGTTGTCATTTTAACGAGCTGTTTTATTCACGACATTACAGGTATTCTAAGTGCTATCTGCTAGCCTCAAACACATACACAGAATGTTGAATCTGAAGGTGCGCCGCAACCCGTACATAATCACAACATAAAAAGCACAGAACAGCTACATTTCAAAAAGAGAAGTAAAACAAAAGTAGTGAACAGAATCAAAGGAACAAATTATTAATTAATACCGTGATAACGTTGGACGAGCAGAAATGCACAAAGCCATGTTTGATAACTGTAGAAGTATACTGCTTCTTAAGCACCTGAGCAAACTCGTCCAAAAGATGGCGCCAAAGCACAAATAATAACACCTTTCGGTTTAAGTTAGGTTCTGCGCATGTCAAAGTAAAGTATCCCGATTTAAGGTGTGATGCATTAAAATGCAGATCATAATCAGTTATTTTTTTTCCATTCTAATCTGAATGATGATCAGATTAAGTAAATGTTTTCAATGTACACGTGGCTACTGATGTGCATTAGACTACACTAGTCAGGTCTGCATGGGCCCACTATGGGGTGCTAATCTCCTTCACAATACATTGTTGTTAAATTAGATACAGTTTATATACAACTAAAACACAAGAAAACAATACATATGTAATTGTTGACAAGTAGAATAATCAACCCCACTACACGCGCACATTCAGAAGTGCATGCGTGTAATATAATCTTTGCGTGCGTATCCAAGATCTGCGAGAAGCAGGAACCCTATATTGGCTGATGTTTTTACACGTGACTTTTATGACACTTCTGCCGTGTAAGATTTGAGCGAGCGCATCCAGGTTCGTGAGCGGGTAATACAACGTGTGCGTGCGTGTAATACAATTTGCGTGTGCGTACATTGAACCAGCCACGGAAGACACCACCCAATAAAAAAACAATCAGAAACAACTTACAGCTGAGGTGTGTAAAAGAGAAATGCCAAGACCCACCTTACATTGTTTGCGATTGGTTTAAATTGCTTAGTGTCTTCCGTGGTTGGTGAAACGTAGGCACAGTGGATTGATGGCTTGGTCTGGGATTGGTTATTTCGATCTGGCTGTACAGCGATTTAAACATGTAAAAAGAGTGTTCTGTCTGTGACCACTAGTCGGCAACTTGCTGATAGTGTTATTCTGCGTTGAAGTCAACAACGATGGACCACGCTCGAACACTTGCTTAGAGCTGCCAAACTCTACGCTTTGAGCGAGACAGTCACGCAATTGAACCCTTTCTCATGCGAAACGCCACATTTGACATTCCCCATTCACTACTGTATATTTTTTTCATGATAATAATAACAGGACACTGTGGAAAGAGGTCAACACTGATCTCTGCAACATCATAGAAGGGACCAGAGGCACCCCCATGAAGAAGTTGGAGAGAATGGGGGATCTAATTTATGCCTATGGAGTGGAACGGTTCGGAGTGGTCGAAGCAAAACGATCTGCTCCATCAATCCCCACTAAGTCCATAAGGCAGACAGAAATAGACCGCCTAGTCAAGGAGAAGAGGCAACGAAAGAAGCAATGGAGGAAGGCCACAGAGGAGGAGAAGGAGGCCGTAAACCTGCTGCAGGAAGAGATCCAGAGTAGGCTTGCAACACTGAGGAGAGCTGAAAACCTTCTGAGGAAACGCAGAAGGAAGGAGCAAACAAGAACACGCTTCTACAAAGATCCCTTCAAATTTTTGAAAAGTCTGTTCACAAAGGAGAAGTCTGGAAGACTTGAAGTGTCAAAGGCCGACCTGGAAGAACATCTGCAAAAATCCAGCACAGACGTCCGACACCGTGAAGAGGTTACACTCCCACCTGACATGCAACCAGTCAATCCACCAGCGCACGTTCTAAACATCAGCCAACCCAGATGGAGTGAAGTAGACAAAACCGTGCGCAGAGCAAAGGTCGCATCAGCTCCAGGTCCCAACGGAGTTCCATACAGGCTCAACAAAAACGCACCAGATGTCCTGCACTTCCTCTGGAAGCTGATGAGAGTCGTGAGGCAAAAGAAGGAGATACCAACTTCCTGGCGAAGAGCCGGTGGAATCCTTATCCCCAAAGAAGAGGACTCATCAGAAATCGGCCAATTCCGCCAGACCAGCCTTCTAAATGTTGAGGGAAAAATCTTCTTCAGCGTGGTTGCTCACAGGCTGGCAGGATACCTGCAAAGAAACAACCTGATTGACACATCAATCCAGAAAGCAGGCATCTCAGGTTTCCCCGGTTGCATGGAACATGCTAGTGTCATCTGGCATCAGATCCAGGTTACCAAGAAGGACAGAACAGACCTTTATGTGGTTTTCCTGGATCTCGCCAATGCCTTTGGCTCAATCCCTCACAACCTCCTGTGGACAGCTTTCGACTACTTCAGGGTCCCAGCAGCTCTCACAACTAGGGCTGCAACTAACAACTAATTTGATTATCAATTAATCTGTCGATTATTACGGTACTTCGATTAATCGATTAATAATCGGATCAAAAATTTTTTGCTTGCAATTTCGTTGTACAATGTACAATGAAAATAAAGATATATTCTATTCTATTCTATTCTATTCTATTCTAAAAGAGACAAACTACATTTCTATCCTTTCCAGTATTTTATTGAAAAAAAACAGCATACTGGCACCAGTCAACTTGCCAAATAAAACAAGGAAAATGTTACAAAAATGTTTTTTTTTATAAAGTGCACCATTGTCATGCACAATAGCAATAATTTTGCTTGGGGGAATTTCAAACCTGGCTACTACCTATTCCAACCATTCTGCAATGTTGGATGCTGAATGTCTTTCCTCTAGTGGCATGGTCGTAAGGCAGATTGACTTCATGTTCCATTCCTCTCCAATGTAACGGCATGTATTGCCAAGGTAGGCTTCCGTGGCTACAATTGTCCACACATCAGTAGTGAGAGCAATTTTGATCTGGGTGGCTTTTATGTCAGTCTACACTGCTTGGAATGTCTGCTCGTACTTCCTCTCCATCACTTTGGTATAATGGGTCCTCGAGGGAAGAGTGTAACCAGGGTTGAGGACAACGTTCACTCTAAGGTGCGTGCCTGTGCAATTGCGCACTGCTCTAGCGTCCTCTGCGCACGGCAAATCTATGCCATGCACAAAATCAAATAAAAAAATAAGCGCATAACAGTTTTCGACACATGGACACGACAGAGAAAACAGTTTTCGTCATCATTGTTCAAATATTGTAACGTCTGTCGAGACGCTTTGAGGACATGAATTCCATCGATCACTTTACTGAGCAAAACTCTTTATTGTCGGCCATAAACACATCACCAAAACATTAGTAAAAAAAAATATATCTAGCAAAACTGGTCATTTTCTGCAGTACAAACCAGACCAAAAGCAACTTTGTTATATCAACAGCAGCCGCTCGCTCTTTCTCACTTGCGCCAACACATGCACATATGGCACTTAGCCAGTGATGCGTTTACAGCCACACAAAAAGTCGGACAACTCCAACACCACACATAAAGTGTCATTCCAGGTCGTTACACTATGATTTACCAATCAAATGTGTGCTTATTCTAGTGTCATTTATTGGGAATCTTAATTTATAAATATGAAATGCTGTTAGTATATTAAATAAATACTAATAAAAATATATTTTTTACAAACAGGAAGTTGCAGGAATGTACACATGATCCCCTGCTTGCATCTCATTGTGCAACATGTGAATGTTTAATGGGAACTAAATGCAATGTCTGAAAGGGGTACAAATTATTTCCGAAGCAGGACCTCCACCCAGACAAACAATACAAGTACACAGTTCATGAAAAACAATATTTTTTGTTATTGTCATTGTAAGTGGGCCTAAACACTTATATTAGAAAATCATCTCATGGAAATGACTGCTGTCATTTGATTATAATAATAAGAAAATGTTGTCTGTCTATCTGTGTTGGCCCTACGATGAGGTGGGGACTTGTCCAGGGTGTACACCGCCTTCCGCCCGAATGCAGCTGAGATAGGCTCCAGCAGAACCCGAAAGGGACAAGCGGTAGAAAATGGATGGATGGAGATTGAACTTGTTATTTAGTCAGGTTTGGGACAGGTGTGCTGCTGGTGTAGCCACAGTGTGCACGTCTGATGTTGCTCACATGGGCTCCACTGAATGCTCAGGGAGTTTTTGCGTTTGCTCACACACATGAAAAATTAGAGGGAACATTAATTGAGGACATGAATCATTTGTCTAAAACTTTCATCCTCCACCGTTGATAGTGGCCTCATGTCAGTTAGCAACATATTCAGGATAGCATCAGTCAATGCAGCCGCTTCATGTGGTGTGCACACCTTCCTTTGTACCAAGTCGCTAATGCTGGCTTGTTTCTTTCTGAAATGAGAGAAACCATATAATGAACATGTAACTCAATACATACGAAGTTGATTTAATTAATAATTTCTGAAGTAAAAGGCAAACACGCCACCACATTAAAAAAAAGCATAATGAAATAAATGGACATTGGGGATGCAGCATACAGCAATAATAACACAGAAATGTAACTCATCAGATCAGAACTGGATCAGATATTGTACACGTTTCTGTTGTGAATAACAAAGGATTCATTTTAGGCTGCCTCTGAATAATAGCATGAAATATTCCAGCACCTTCATAACGTTTAGTAATACTAAAGCGTCACTCAAATCTAAATATATTTATATAGCTTTATCAGGCCCGGCTACATTCATCCATTATGAAACCAACCTGAGATATTTCTGTCTGTTACGTTAATTTCGAAATTGGTAACCGTGCGTTTTCTCTCTCAAAACGGAGTCAAATGTGCCGGAGACACATTATCAGCCCCGCGTTGCAACAAAGGGATAACGTTAACGTTACTCATAAAAAAGCTGAACTCATGAATGCCTGTTGCGACTCAAAACAACACAGAAAATGCACTCTCCAAGAAGTTCCTAACACTCTGAAAGTTAATACACAACTGTTGCTGCTTCCCTTCCTTAAAAAAAATCTCCTCGTTAACAAAAGATTAAAAACACATAAAGAAGGACACAACGGATCAATGTACCCGGACTATGGACTTAAAAAGTTACGTACCGTGAGTTCCCTTCATCCATGGCTCCAACATGTTTCCTCTTCAGGTGCTCCTGAAGCAATGTTGTACTTCCGTCCCATTTTGCAGGAAACGGTCTTCTTTGAAGTCTTTAAAGTAAAGTGTTCCCACACTTTTGACGACTTAGGTCGTACACTTTTCTCCATTAAAGCATTACCTCAAGATGTTTCTCCGCTGAACTATCCGTACTGTTTTCCTCCACCATTTTTCGAATGTTTCCAGGCAAAGGAGACTGCGGGTTACGTGAGCTGCACATGACACATCATTGGCTGGCTTACTGCCACCTCATGAGACGTAGCCTCAGCGCCGCCCTGGCGCTGTTTTGTACTGTTTTTGTACTTATTTTGATTATTGTTTCTCAGCTGTTTGTAAATGTTGCAGTTTATAAATAAAGGTTTAGAAAATTTAAAAATAAATAAATACAATTAAAAAATTTAAAAAAAAAGAGCCTTAGCGCATGCGCATAGCATACATCCAACGAATCGATGACTAAATTAATCGCCAACTATTTTATTAATCGATTCAATCGATTAATTGTTGCAGCCCTACTCCCAACCCTTGTCAAGGTCTACTTCCAGGACGTCCTGCTCTGCGTGACAACTGCAGAGTACACCACACACAGCATGGCAACACCTGGAAGTGGGAATCATGGCCGGCTGCATCTCCCCGCTGGCCTTCACCATGGCCATGGAGGTGATCATCCGGGCATCGCGATGGGTGGTTGGAGGACAGCTAACAAAACCTGGCCTGAGGCTGCCGCCTGTCAGAGCCTACATGGATGACCTCACAACACTCACCACAACCAAGGTTTGCACTGTACGGCTTCTAAGAAAGCTCCAAGAAAACATTGAGCTGGCTCGCATGAAGATCAAGCCAAGCAAGTCCAGAAGCATCTCTATTGACAAGGGGAAACTGTCACACCGCCGCTTTCACATTGGTGAGGAACCTATTCCAACAGTCTCCGAGAAGCCTGTGAAGTCCCTAGGTCGTTGGTATGATGCCTCCCTCAAAGACAAAGAGCAAGTAGATCAGCTCAGGAAAGAGGCAGCCAGCGGCCTGGAGAACATCGACAGAACCCTGCTTCCTGGCAAGCTGAAGCTCTGGTGCATGCAGTATGGACTACTTCCACGCCTATTGTGGCCACTAACCCTCTATGAAGTCCCACTCTCTAAGGTGGAAAAGCTGAAGAGACTGGTTAGCTCATATGCAAGGAAGTGGCTTGGCTTTCCCAGGTGCCTCAGCAGTATTGGGCTCAACAGCAAAGGAATGCTAGAACTGCCCATTTCCAGTCTTTTAGACAAGTTCAAGTGCGCCAAAGTCAGACTGGAGATGATGCTACTGGATTCGAGTGATCCATTTGTAGCCCAAGTTGCCCCCATCCTGTCCCCTGGGAGGAAATGGACCTCATTGGCTGCAACTGAGCAGGCTAAAGCAGCACTCAGGCACAGAGACATTGTGGGCTGAGTACAGCAGGGGAGGAGTGGTCTTGGCCTCGGGGCCAGTACACCAGCCTGGAGCAAGGCCCCTCCATCGCAGAGACGCAAGCTGGTGGTCCAGGAGGTACGTCGGGAAGAGGAAGTAAGAAGGTGCGCACAAGCTGTGGCGCAGGCAAAGCAAGGGCAGTGGATGGCATGGGAAGGAGTGGAGAAGAGGAAGATCTCCGGGAAAGAGCTGTGGGAGATGGAGGGATTCAGGGCAAGCTTTACCATCAGGGCTGCCTACGATGTCCTGCCTTCTCCAAAAAAACTCAACCAGTTGTATGGTGAAGACTCCACATGCCCTCTATGTCCGAGTTCAGCAACACTGAAGCACATCCTGGTGGGCTGCAAGACCAGCCTCACCCAAGGCCGTTACACCTGGCGGCACAATCAGCTGTTAAAGTGTCTTGCAGCAGTGCTGGAAAGTCGACGGACAAGTGTCAATGCCCTTCCTCCCCCGTCATCCCGTTGGCAAGCAACAACATTTGTCCGGGAGGGCGAGGGTCAAGCCAACCTCACCACCACAAGACCAGACACTGGACAGCTAGGCGGGCACGGGACTGGAAACTGCTGGCAGACCTGGGCCAGAGGCTCTGCTTCCCAGTTGAGATCGCATCCACCAACCTGCGGCCAGATCTTGTTCTGTGGTCAACATCGGTCAGGCTCATGTACATCATAGAGCTCATGGTGCCCTGGGAGAGTGCAATGGAGAAGGCTTACGAGCGCAAGAAGCTGAGGTACAGCCGATGTGCAACAACAAGGCTAGAAAGCGAGGGTACGCCCAGTGGAAGTAGGCTGTAAAGGGTTCGTGGCCACCTCAACATCCAGGATCCTCAGGGAAATGGGAGTGCGAGGGAAGGCCCACCGGCAGGCAGTGAAAGTCGTTTCCAAAGCCGCTGAAAAGGGGAGTCAGTGGCTGTGGGTCAAGTGAAGGGACTCCACCTCGGCTTTCAAGTGAGTTGATGGCATCTAGGGAGTGATCGTGGTACGCTGGGACTCTTTGCTGAACCCTCTGATGGTGTCGTGGGCCTATCAGCGAAACACTGAGGAAGGGGGGCGCCCACTTGATAACCCAGAGAATGCCTTCACTCACTTGACCATCCCACAGAGTCGCATAGGTGTCTCAAGTATGCAATAGGGGATTGTAACATCTAGTCCTACATAACAGATCTTTGGTTTTCGCAGCTCGCCGTAGTTCAAGTAACTGTGATTGATTGATTGAGTGTGTCACGTGTACATATACCAGGGGTCGGCAACCCAAAATGTTGAAAGAGCCATATTGGACCAAAAATACAAAAAAGTAATCTGTTTGGAGCCGCAAAAAATTAAGGTTTATATAAGTGTTATAATGAAGGCAACACGTGATGTAAGTGTCTATATTAGCTGTAGCAGCATACTATCAAAATGACTTTAAAAATCTTATATATATGTTTTAATGAAGGCAACACATAATGTAAGTGTCTATATTAGCTGTATTAGCCTACTAACAAAATGACTTTAAAAGTCTTGTATAAGTGTTATAATGAAGATAACATATTATGTAAGTGTCTATATTAGCTATACAAGCCTACTATCAAATTGACTTTAAAAGTATTATATAAAGTGTTATAATGAAGACAACACATGATGTAAGTGTCTATATTAGCTATAATAGCCATACTATCACAATTACTTTTAAAGTCTTATATAAGTGTTATAATGAAGACAACACATGATGTAAGTGTCTATAATAGCTATATTAGCCTATTATCAAAATGACCGTATGTAGCAGGCTGATGCAAATCTTCATTGACAGGAATGTTTTTTAATGTAATATTTATTCTTCACATTTTTACAACATTGGAAAACATTAGTAACATTTCTCAGGGGGTGAGATAACTTCTGGAAGTGTCATAGAATGGTCAAAGGTATAGATGTGTGTGTCCTAGTTAAAGGAAACGTCAGGCTGTCTTCTTCTAATAGATTTATTACAATCTTTGCAAGCTGGGTAACGTTTGCTGTGGTCCGGAACAACATGGCGCACAAAATACTATCAGAAATGCAGCCAAAATTACATACAGACAATGTGTAATGAGTCATGCAAATATAAATGAAATACCCAAATGACATAAGTAAAGGAAATTAAATGAACTCAAATATACCTATAAATGAGGCATAATGATGCAATACATACATACAGCTAGCTTAAATGACATGTTAGCATCGATTAGCATGGAGTCATGCAGTGACCAAATATGCCTGATTAGCACTCCAACATGTCAGTAACATCAACAAAGCTCACCTTTGTACATTCACGCGCAACATAAAACATTTGGTTGACAAAATGTAACAAATAAGGAGTGGCATAAAACACGTCTTTCTGTGGCAGCGTCGGAGAAAGTTGTACATGTAAACAAACCGTTGCGTCACAGTCCACAACTACGGTGAGTTCAAGGACCGCCAAAATTAGTAGGACAAACCGGCGCTCGCCAATTACTCTCATCAGTGAAGCATAAGCACAAACATATTAAACAGTGGGCTTTCTAACAATTAGGAATATTTGTGTCATGTTTGTCTTCCGACAGAAACCATATTCCAACAAAAAACATATTTTTCACCCAAATTGTTTTTTCAATTGCCCTAAATTTTTGAAAAAGGTCCATGGAGCCACCAAGTGGCTCTAGAGCCGCGGGTTGCTGACCCCCGACATATACCATCAAGGGTTCTTGCTGATTAGGGACAGTTAGACAACTTAAAACACACACACGCGGATCTAAAATGAACGTATCTGATTACTAACACTCGGATTGATATACAGACACACACATTAGTTCACACACACGTGAATTGGATTACACACACACAGATTGAGATGCACGTTTGTAAATACTTTTGCTACAATAATACGTCCATAGAAAGGGGACAGAAGTATACAGAGAAAGAAGATAGGATTGACTAATTCAGCAACCGGGACAGGGCCGAGAGACAATGGTCACAACAACAGCCATATCAACAAGAGTAGTCGTCCCATGAGGAACGACAGAAATGGTTTGCTTACAACGCCACCGCCACCAGCCTCATCACGAATAATGAGCAGAACAATGTTGTGTTATGATATGAGAGGTTTGAGAAAGTATGTTTGCAGCTAATGAAATACTGCATTCTCCTTCACACTCACTTTCTCCCCATGCTTGAAATATAAAGTAATGTCAATCTCAAGCAATAAACTAATGCTAGCGAGTAAAACCAGATGTTTTGGTCGAATTTTACAAGGTTCACTGTGGCATTTGTGACACCAACTAGCGACAGGGAGGCTCGTAACTCAAATTTTGCTCGCAATTTAACGCATAACAAATAGCAGCATCTCAAATTACTCTTATGTCGGGGTACTTGTAAGTCGAGGTACTACTGCACTCTGCTTAACACAGGAATATTGTGTATGATATTCAAGAAGAATCCAGGAGCTGAGGTCAATGGTCACAAAAATCTCTTTCCTAGTTTTTTGCCAATGTTTAATTATTGGGTCAAATGTTATATTTATTGTTTGTGTTCTAAAAACAAAACTAATCATGATTGTATTTATTCATCTGTGCATCCATGTGTACATGTCTGTCCTCTTATCACCATCTTCCTTTTCTAAACTCATCTGTCTGGATTTTGTATTCCAGCAAACTGCATCCCCCAGTGCCAAAACAAAGGAATGTGCCTTAGGCCTCAGCTCTGTGTCTGCAAGCCTGGCTCAAGCGGGAAGGCATGTGAGCAGAAGACTGTGCCCACACAAACCCTTCCAGCACAGCCTGGGAAAGGAGCGACCAATGATCACAACAGCAGTCCTGTAAATGGACACAACGCTGTACCGCAGCGTCCCATACCTCAGCAAGTTCTGCCTGATGCTTATGACCTGCCCCCACCACAGCCTGACAACATCGCTCAAATGAAACTGACTGTCAAACCTTCCCCACTGCTTGTACGGCCATATTATACCCAGCAACACATCCAACAGCAGTAAGTTCCACTTTTTCATTCAACCTTTATTTGCATTAGACTATATACAGTAGGGATGTCCCGATCCAGGTTTTTGCACTTCCGATCTGATACCGATATAGTTTTTGCATTTCCGATCCGATACCGATACTGACCGATACCGATACTGACCGTTACTGGCCTATCCGAGCATGTATTAAAGTTTAAAGTTATTTAGCCTACTTAGTTGTCAGAATCATGTTGAAAAGGGTTTTAGTACTCTTGATAACAACTAGCCAGCTGAATTAGGGGAGTTTGAATAATACACAATGGTTGGTAACAAGAAACTGACCTGTTTATTCAAGGATAAACACAAAATAGACACAATTGTACATGACAAACAGAAATGGCATCATTGAACTAGGGCTGGGCGATATGGCCTTTTTTTAATATTGCGATATTTTAAGGCCATATTGCGATACACAATATACATCTCGATATTTTGCCATAGCCTTGAATGAACACTTGATGCATATAATCACAGCAGTATGATGATTCTATGTGTTTTGATTGATTGATTGAGACTTTTATTAGTAGGTTGCACAGTGAAGTACATATTCCGTACAATTGACCACTAAATGGTAAGACCCGAATAAGTTTTTCAACTTGTTTTAGTCGGGGTCCACTTAAATTGATTCATGATACAGATATATACTATCAGATATATACTATCATCATAATACAGTCATCACACAAGATAATCACATTGAATTATTTACATTATTTATAATCCAGGGTGTGGAGGGGGGCGCCTGATGTAAGTGTCTAAAAGACAGCCAAAAGAGTTTGATATGAGAATAAATCTAAAGTTAAAATATAGGGTAGAAATGCACCCATTTGCAGGAAATGTAGTCTTGATTTTCAAAATTTTCTTTCAAGGCTTGCATGTCTACATTAAAACATTCTTCTTCATACTGCATTAGTATATGCTACTTTTAAACTTTCATGCAGAGAAGGAAATCACAACAAAAAAAATCACACATTTTTTCATACGGTGTTGATGTGGAAATTTTTGCATCGGCATTTTGATGGTGTGGATGTGTGGCACCGAATGGAGATAAGCGTCTCGACAGACGTCACAATATTTGAACAATGATGACGAAAACCGTTTTCTCTGTCGTGTCCGTGTGTCGAAAATTGTTATGCGCTTATTTTTTTATTTGATTTTGTGCGTGGCATAGATTTGCTATGCGCAGAGGGCGCTTAAACAGTGCGCAATTGCACAGGCGAGCACCTTAGAGGGAGCGTTGCTCGCACGGCTGCGCTAGCATCACAGCTAACGTTAGCCATGCTGCTACCTCTCTGCTCGGGGAGGAGGTATACGTATGTGACGTATGACGTGACAGTATGTGACGTATGACGTGACAGTATGTGACGTGTGTAAGAAGGTGCACTTGCTGTCTGTGAGAGGAAGACACAGGAAAGAGTGAGAAGAGCCTGTCGTGTAATGCCAGCAGCTAAAAGCAACTGCGTGAGAATTCACAGACTTGTGGATGTGTTGAAGGTGTGCTGGAAAATGCGGAACGGAAATTACGGAGCAGCAGAAAAGTGGAATGTATTATTTAAATCGGTGCGTTGGAAAACACGGACCGGACTTTTTTTTTAAAGCTGGATCTGGATCGGCATTTTCCCATGCCTTGCCGATACGCAATTTTTGGCAAATATCGGCAGCCGATCCGATCCAAATATCGGATCGGGACATCCCTAATATACAGTATAGATGTCCTCTCCCTCTGATACAGGTGGACCTCGGGTTACGATGTTTGCTGGTTCCATACTAGGGATATAAATCTCATTGTGATGGACGATTCGATTTGCATCTCGATACATGGGTCACGATGCGATAAAAAACGATTTATTTATAAAACAGAAGCATTCAATGCGATTCGATTCAGTGTATGAACGATTCGATATGATTCGATTTAGTGTATGAACGATTCAAAAAGATTAGATATGGTGTATGAATGATTCAATACTATGGTTAACATTTGTTGATAGAAACATTCTTTTTTACACCACAATAGAACAAAAGCATTATTTTCTGTGCGTACACTTCGTCATGATTGAGGATAAATATTTAGGACCTTTGCACTAGATCTGTCCAGTCCAATGAGCATGAACTAATGAAAACGACTCGGATAAGAGGACAAACATCTTCTTAGATAACTGATCAGTTGAATGCCATGAGAATAACAGGGCGCACCGGATTATAAGGATTATTTGGCGGGCAGTCGTGACTCTCGCATTGTTTTTAAAGATAAACTGTCTACTGATCGCGAGTCTCGCGCGACACAAGGACCATGTATCTACGTCTATTCTCGTCTCCAGTTATGTAAGAAATGTAACGTGACTCTTTTCACAGACAACCCTTGGTCTCATGTCGCTTTTAAAGGCAAAAGCCGTCAACTGATTTCTAGTTCGGCACGATAACCAGTTCATGTGTTTAGCTCGATTAACCGAAATATTCACAGCTGAATCTTATCGATTGAGGGGACTGTAACCGTTATAGCCAAGCCGGCCACTTCTCGATCCGGATATTGGGTCGAATCGGTTTATCATAAACAACCTTATTATGTACGCACTCGCATAAATTACTACTGTACCAAAAAATTGAGAACTGATTATGTGAGTGAAAAAAAATTACGTAGTCGATACACTGTGGAAGTACAACGTAACCCGTGTATCATTCAATCATTTTTTATTTTTTTTATTTTAAATCAACACAAAAACATGGATAACAACTAGGAATGGCCGTTGTGGCCTAAAATCTATATCCTGATATTTTTTGTAAGTCTGGCTACAGCTATTGATTATTTTATTGAGTAATCTTATCGATTAGTTTGTTCGATTTATCGAGTGATCGAATAAAACATACTTTATAGTCTCACTGCGTATTTTCGGGAAAATATTTGCCATAACCTTTATAGAAATCTCCAAGTTAAATCTCTCTCTCTCTCTCTCTCTCTCTCTCTCTCTCTCTCTCTCTCTCTCTCTCTCTCTCTCTCTCTCTCTCTCTCTCTCTCTGTCTCGCTCTCTCTCTCTCAGGAAGCTAGAGTTGTGGTTGCTTACAAAACACACAAAAAAACAATGCCCCTTTCGAATTTTGAAAGAGAGTCGCAAGTCACCCGCCAGCCCCCGTGGAAGAGACATATAACAATGAAGCCATCAGAGGGGACCCTAGCTAGCTAGCCCTAACGTCAATGTTTCTAAATTCTTCTGAGCAAAACCCTCTAGAGCAGTTGTATCATAGATGACTTTGCTGTCAGACAAGTACTATAATTTCACTTTTATCTAAGTTTGATAGTAAGAAGTTAGAAGTCATCCATTTCTTGTTATTTTCAAGACATGCCTGTAGTTTTGATAGACTATTCGTTTAATTGATACACAAAGCTGTGTGTTGTCTGCATAACAGTCAGTACTTGTGTCCTTGCCCTAAATTAGTCAAATTTCTTAAATAGTTCAGCTCTTAATAAGCATTCTACAACCTACGGAAACACCTTCATCCAATTGTGTTCGGATTTTGAAAAGTTGGACTACCAGACCTGGATTATGCGATTGGAAACCAGATCTCTCGAGTGGATGTGTGCATCGGAGGGGACATTTCGTATCGCGCATGTGCCAATCTCGTCGGGTAGGACATAACCCGTAAGCAGATACCATTCAATAAAAACGTAGCAACAATTGTAATGAGGAGTAGACTAAAAGAACAGAACATTTTCAAGTGCGTTGATGGTAGGAAAAACACCAGAGATTTATTGAAGAAGGTAGCTAAGGAAATGGAGAATGTCTGTTAGGTACGACTAGGGGGAAGGAGACGGCACGACACAGGAAGTCTCGCTCAATGGGTTTTATTGAGCTTTTGATGTATACATGGAGTGTGTATGCTACTATGTGTGTGCATGCGGGATTATGTGTAGAAACTAACCAGATAGTATTGACCAGAGGTTGTTGGAAGTGTGTGTTAGTTGTGGAGGCAAACAAGTCCAAAGGGGCTGGGCAAAAGAGGTCCGTGATCCAAGTGAGGTCTGTGGGGCTGGAGAGAGACGTCCTGAGGTCCGGGTCCAAAAGTGGGGTAGTTGAGGAAGGCAGTCAGGGTCCAGGGGGAGATCCAGAGAAGTGAGGCGCACGGCTCACTTCTAAAGTAACGGAGACAACTGCGGGAGAAGGGAAACGACAGAGACAAGTCAGAACAAGGAGCAAGGGAACAAGGAGAGCAAACACAGGAGAGGAGCCAGAGACGCGAAGCTTGCTGTAAACAGATGCTACGTTCCGGCGCAGTGTAGTCTGCAGAGTGAGCCTTTATGCTGCTGTTCCTCATCAAGTCCAGGTGCGCTGATTGCAGATTGCCTCCGGTTGTGGAGGCGCGTGGTCGCGGTCTGCGCGGCACGTGGAGGGGCGTGTCCTGCGGTGCTTACCGCGTAGCCTCTAGGTGCTCCCGCCGTGGAGGGAGAAGCAGAATGCGCGTGCAATGTCATCTTAATACGGACTCCTGAACGAAAAACGAATTAGATGGAAGAAAATGAAGCAGGTATATCTATTACAAGGCAAATAATAAAGCGTACACAAGCCTCTTCACGCTGGATTTGTGCACTCCAAACTGGTTAGCAATAACTCTGTTTTCCACACAACTGGTAAGATTGTCCAGAACAATAGTAACCTGTATCTGGAACAACGAACATTTTTTTCTTTCGGATTTAAAACTCCTTCCATCAGTCCAAAGAGCATTATGAATGAACTCCGAGACATTCAAAAGTTGTGTTTCCATCATTCTCCGTCCGAAAATTCCTTCTAAAAAACTCTCCTGCTGTATCCGCTCAGATACATTCTTGATAGCGTCATGTTCGTAGTGCAATCTAAGATTCTTCCTTGATGCTGTCTGCTATTTAACATCAGCATAGCCATTAGAAACGTAATATTTGTAATATGTGCCAATATTACAGCGGACATCACATACCACAGAGCTCGGCTGGTATCTTTTAAGGAGCCACAGAGGCAGTGTGATGTCATAGGGCAACCGAAAAAGCAATATATTTATCTGCGCTAAAAGGAAATTTACCAGTTTACCATTAAACTTAAAGGGGTCGTATTGTGACTTTTTAATGTACATATAAACCGTTTTGGGGGGATTTCTTTTAGGCTCTCTCCTTGCCCTGCCCCCTTACGCTGACTGAAACGTCTTCCCTGCAGCCATGTTTGTATTGTTTAAGTAAGATACGCTTCTCATAAGGGGCCGTAAAATATCATACATTAGAATTATATTGTACTTTTTTATTAGAAATTGCAACAGCGACTGATTTTAGCATCCAACCGAACGAGCCAATGTTTTACCCGGAGCAAGTGGAAAGGGAAGAGGAATAAATAAAACCGAGCCTTGAAATGACAGCATCTCAAAGGTTAGTTTATTAGCTTTCTCTCAAATATATAGAATAGGTGTTGATATAATGTCTTTCTCCCTATCTAAAATGGTATGGCATATGCACATACATCCCATGTACATGCATGTGCAACACTGATATATAACATATCATTACATTTGTCAATCTACTGGTATTAGACCTACACCATTGCCATATGTAGCCCTGACCCTCTCATTAAATGTTTTTTCTTGGAAAATCCTTCTGTATATTGTCGGTGGATGTTACTAAAACACCTGTTTTCGAAGATTTGTGCACACAATAAGATACTTCATTCACACCAAACAAAATAGTTAAGCAGGCATTTCTTACTTCTTCAGATGAGGGTTGAGGTTTGTGTTGTGACTAGGGCTGCAACAACTAATCGATTAAATCGATTAAAATTGATTATAAAAATAGTTGCCTAATAATTTAGTCATCGATTCGTTAGATCTATGCTATGCGCATGCGCAGAGGCTTTTTAACAATTTTTTTTTTGTATTTTTAAATGTTTATTTATTTATTTTTTTAAATAAACCTTTATTTATAAACTGCAACATTTACAAACAGCTGAGAAAGAATACGTATGGTGCCAGGATGCTGTTTTTTTTTAAAATAACCGCTGCTGCCCACTGCTTCCCTCACCTCCCAGGGGGTGAACAAGGGGATGGGTCAAATGCAGAGGACAAAGGATGGGTCAAATGCAGAGGACAAATTTCACCACACCTAGTGTGTGTGTGACAATCATTGGTACTTTAACTTTAACTTTAAAATACTGGAAAGGATAGAAATGTAGTTTGTCTCTTTTATCCGATTATTAATCGATTAATCGAAGTAATAATCGACAGATTAATCGATTATCAAATTAATCGTTAGTTGCAGCCCTAGTTGTGACCTGTTCTTGTTAATCCAACAAATAACAGCATTTTATTTTACGGGTCTCACTTTAGACATATTTTTGTTTGGACTACAAACGCTGTTACGAAAAAGGAAAATGGCGCATTTGTTGCAGGCATCATCTGGGAAACATTTACCATTTATGGAGGTCTTTGCTGACGTAACAACTTGGCATATGTCACAAGTTGGGGCAGATCGCAAGCAGCTTGTTTATAACAAGGCAAAATTGTTTTAGAAATATCTCTGCATAAAATCTAATTTTCTGCACCTTTGGGGATCCCAAATACACAAAAAACAGGGGCCAACAGACGTAACATGACCCCTTTAAAAGGAACTACAATTACAATAACTTGTGGGGTCGGTCTCCCTTTGGAATAATAACAGCTTCTACACTTCAGGGAAGACACGTTGACAAGAGTATCTGTGGAAAAGTTTGCCCATTTGTCGACAGTGCCAAGTCACAGATGTTGAACAAGAAGGCCTGTCTCACATTTGATGTTCTTTGTAGTTTGTCCCATAAACTGAGAGGTTTGGGATCAAGAGCCCTTAAATTATTCCACACCAAATTCACTTGCTTTGTGCTAAAGGTCAGAGTCATGAGTCGTGTTACTGCATCACATCAGGATGGTGAATATGAAGATTAATGCCCATTGCTTCTATTCCAGATCAAACGTTGTTTCACCTTTGGGAAATACCTCTTAAGTAATAATTTATATCTTCTTCTGGGTACGCATCAAATGGTTTGAGATGCTCCACTTCAGCCGCAGCATTTGACCCCCGAGTTGAACCACAGTGGTAGCCATTACAACAGTATTAACCTGTCGTCCATGATTTATGGACTGGAATGATGGTGAAGAACCTCTCGTCACATTCCATCCCTACAAGCTCACATAAAGCTGAAGGGGATTGCACTGCCATCGATCTGTCAGCCCAATGGCTCGTCTTTTTCCTGACACAAGCACAGCTCTTGTTCAGAATATTAGTACCAGCACTATCGTCATTCATTCTTCTTGCCTTGGTCATATTGTCAATGACTGCGACTCATCACTTGGAAATAGATTCACTTCATTTGAATGTAATACTATTCACTCTGTACTCGAGATGTAATGATTACCGTTAATGATAAACGGCGATAAAACTCCCGACGGTTAATATTACTGTTTCAAATTAGAATTACGTAAACTGTGATTGATAACCGCAATTCAATAAACTTAAGGACTGGTAATACTGCTCATTTCCTGTAGAAGAAAGCTAGCTATCAGCCAGCGCTGGCAAACTAACAAAATAATTGCTTGCTAGTTTGATTTTCAGCATTTATACAAGACACATTAACGTCTCTCCCCATTACAAATGTCACACCACAATAAAACTTGCATAAACATATTATTGTCTGACCAACTAAGATATTCAATTGTGCACATTTAACCTACAGGCTTTGCTCTCTAAGACCAGGGTGATAAATCCAGGGCTGCCAAGTTTCAGAAAATGAAAGGAGTGACACTTTAGTGGGATGATGTGTTTGAAAAAAATGGGCCTTTCTTAACACCGATTTGGCCTGTTTGCACATCGATTTATACTTAAGACTGATGTACTCGCCTCCAGCAGCCCTCCCTGAACTGTGGCCTCCTAATGCTAGTCCTAATTAACCAGACTTTAGAAATATAAATAATCTCCACTGTTTTCTCTGCTGGCTCTTCTGTCTCATCCTCTGCGTCTGTGTTCCCAATTTCCCAATCTCAGTCCTCACTGTCCTTAGGCTTTTCTGATCTCTCTTCATCTTCCAGTGTTGCCAACTCCTTAGTAAGGAAAGTAGCTATTGACTGTCATAGATGTTGCTAGAACTTGATAGATGACATCATTGCCTCATTTGCATAATTGATTACAATGGGTGCTGTAGAGGAGAGGAATAATGTAGTGGGAGACATAAAAAGTGATCATAATGCTAATTATGATTAGAATGATTAGAATTGTTTAAAAAAAAAATTCTGTTCATTTTTACTTTAGTTTGTATTTTTATTTGTTCTACATCATCAAATGTTAGAGTATCAAATTTGATTAAAAAAACTGAAGGGTTGTAATATTCACGAACGAACCAAAACTATTGACTGGATCAATAACATGAAGAATAAGCTTGTTTTTATTTGAAGCGTGACAGTGAGGAAACATTTACATTTATCACACACTGTAAACTAATTACGGCAGAAACAGTGGCAGCTTTGCACAGGGTGGATGTGTGTGCCTCCTCTCTGCTCTGACTGGAATGGAACTTTATTTTCATTGCACTTTAAAGTACAACAATATGTGTTTTCAGTACAAGCTGTGAAAGAGCAGACCATCAGTAGACATGGGACTGCCTGTGAGGAAAGGGTCAACTGCCACTTGTACGTTGAGGACATTAGAATGACACCCGGTTCCATATCTCCAAAACATCCAAAAAAAAGTCACTAGAATCTTTGCTAGTCACTTTTGAGAAATAATGTCTCTAAGAGTAGAAAATATACTAGATTTAGTGAGAAAGACACCAAGTTGACAACACTGCACTCGGTGCACCGAGGTGTATGTGAAAGGTAGAGGCAACAAGACCCGCCTTCCTTTGCTTCTGATTGGTTGACATTGCATGGTGCACTCTGTGGTTGGCTAGATTTAGGCACAAAAACGTAATAATTGGCCTGGGATTGGTTATTTCGGTCTTCAACCAGGTACATGTCGCAAGGAAAAAAGTTTATAATTTTGAAAAAAATATAGAGTAGTGTATGGAGAAATATAAGAATGAGAAATGTCAATTGTGGCATGAGAAAGGGTTAAATTGCATGACTCTCATGCTCAAAGTGTGAGGCTTGGCAGCTGTGTAAATATGAAGATATCTATTATTCCACTGTTGTTAAATGGTAAATGGGTTATACTTGTATAGCGCTTTTCTATACCTTCAAGGTACTCAAAGCGCTTTGACACTTTTTCCACATTCACCCATTCACACACACATTCACACACTGATGGAGGGAGCTGCCATGCAAGGCCCTAACCACGACCCATCAGCAGCAAGGGTGAAGTGTCTTGCTCAAGGACACAACAGACGTGACGAGGTTGGTAGAATGTGGGGATTGAACCAGGAACCCTCAGGTTGCTGGCACGGCCACTCTCCCAACTGCGCCACGCCGTCCCCCATTGTGGATTTATTATTATTTTTAAATCAAGCTTGTTTATAAGATTTGGGTGTGTGCTGCATATAAGTAACCTTGATCACATTGATAACCGTGACACAATTTCACAGTAACCGTGATATTACATTTTCACCCTAGTCCAGGGCATACTTGCCAACCTTGAGACCTCCGAATTCGGGAGATGGGGGGCGCGGAGTTGAGGTGTGGGGGGGCGGGGTTGGGGGGCTGGGTTTGGTGGTAGCGGGGGTGTAAATTGTAGCCCGGGAGAGTTAGGCCCTTAGTGCATGGAAACGTAGCCAGTGATGAAACATTTACATCTCATTCTATAATCCAGGGCAGAAACAGCGGCATCTTTGCACAGAGTGGGTGTGTGTCTCCTCTCTGCTCTGACGGGAATGGAATGGAACTTTATTGTCATTGCACTTAAAAGTACAACAATTTGTGTTTTTTGTACAAGCTGTCTAAGAGCAGACATTCAGTGGACAGGGGATCGCCTGTGAGGAAAGGCTCACGGCAGCCCCGCTTGTAAATTGAGGACATTAGAGTGATATGCGTTTTCATGTCTCCAAACATCCCCAAAAAGTTGCTAGTCGCTTTTGAGAAAGAAAGTCACTAAGAGGAGATAGAAAGATACTAGATTTAGCGAGAAAGTTGCCAAGTTGACAACACTGCGCTGAGGTGTATGTGAAAGATATAGATGCCAATGTCAGGCTTGTCCCTGACAGTTTGGTTAAGTTTTAGTTTTTCCTCTGTTTATTTCCAGTCAGCACTCTTATTTTGGTTCAGTTTCCTGTTTGTCTCTCTGAGTGCTGTGTCCCCTCAGCTGTGGCTGATTGGCACCTGGCCACACCTGGTGTCAATCAGCCAGCTGCTATTTAGACCTGCTTTGCACTCCAGTCAGTGCTGGAGTATTGTCGCTAAGACTTGTCGATGTCAGTGTAGCTGTATGCGATAGCGGTAAGCTGTATTTTGTTGCTATTTGTAGCTTGCTGTCTTTTTGTTCCTCGTCTTCTAGTTCCTGATTTCCTGACATTCTGTTTCCTGTCTCCTGGTTCCTGGTTTGTGTTTTCTTTATTTCATGGACATTAAATCATGTTTTCCTGCACCAATCCTGCCTTCTCTGCATCTTGGGGTTCATCACCAACACAATGTGACAGCCAAGACCCGCCTTGCATTGCTTCTGATTGGTTTACATTTTGTGATGCCTTCCGGGGTTGGCTAGATTTAGGCACACAAACTTAAGGAAAAAAAATAGACTAGTAAATGGGGAAATCTTGTTATGATCCGTTGGCCGGATCATGTTTTGTTTAGTTTTTGACTACCTTAGTTCTGTTTCAGCACCCCTGGGTTTGTGTGTTTTGGTTACCATGGGTGCTGATTAGTTTCACCTGCCCATACTTGCCAACCCTCCCGGATTTTCCGGGAGACTCCCGAAATTCAGCGCCTCTCCCGAAAACCTCCCGGGACAAATTTTCTCCCGAAAATCTCCCGAAATTCAGGCGGACTCAGGTCCTCCACAATATAAAAAAGCATATCTGCCCAATCACGTTATAACTATAGAATGATGGAGGGCGAGTTCTTGGTTTCTTATGTGGGTTTATTGTTAGGCAGTTTCATTAACGTCCTCCCAGCGTGGCAACAACCCACAACAACAGCAGTCACTTTTTTGTATACCGTAATAAAGCAGTTCGTCTGCCGTAAACGGGCAATGTTGTGACACTCTTAAACAGGACAATACTGCCATCTAGTGCATATGTGTGTGTATATATGTAAATAAATGAACACTGAAATTCAAGTATTTATTTTATATATATATAATAAAATATATATAATAAAATAAATATATATATATATATATATATATATATATATATAGCTAGAATTCACTGAACTTCAAGTATTTCTTATATATATATATATATATATATATATATATATATATATGAAATACTTGACTTGGTGAATTCGAGCTGTAAATATACTCCTCCCCTTTTAGCCACGCTCCAAACCACGCCCCCACCCCCCACCTCCCGAAATCGGAGGTCTCAAGGTTGGCAAGTATGCACCTGCCTCTGATTAGTGTTCGGGACGCTCACCTGCTCCTGGGCACTAATCAGAGAGCTACTTATTCCTGTTTTTCGCCACACTCAGTCTGGCTGTCTTATTTGCTCTGTGCAACAGTTACGTTGATTATTTCTATGATTACTGATTCTAGTTCATGTGCTAAGCTTTGCCATGCTATCGGCACACTTTTCTGTTGATTTATGGACAATAAATAATTGTCTTTCCTGCACCTTGCCTCCGGAGTTCCGTCTGCATCTTGGGAGAACGATCCAGCGCAGTAAAATGCGACCTCGACGTAACACATCTAAGCGTAAGATATGTCAAGTGTGGCGTATGGCGTGAGAATGAATTAAATTGCGTGACTCTCACGCTCCAAGCGTGAGGCTGAGCTGCTCTCTCACTGTTATACTTCTCATTTACTGGAGGTTGCCAGCTATCTTAAATTCTAACATGAATACAAGTGACGTCTTTGCCCAATTCAAACGTCATACCCAAAATAAACTTGTAAAAACACACTACTGTCTGAGCAACCAAGTTATTCAATAGTGCACATTGAACCTACGGAATAATAATTGTCATATTTAAAAACTTAAATAAGAATTATATGGTTCTTTAGATGCAAAAACAATATTTAATGTTTCTTCTCCCAAGAAAAGTATATTGTGTGTCTATTTTTAGATTTTTTGTGTGTGTTTAAGTATTTTTTCTTTACCGTGATAAAAATGATAACTGTGAATCGTCATTTTTGTCACACCATGATATAACATGTTGTTACCATTGCATCTCTGTGAAAAGCATCGTCCACTACAGTGGCCATTGGTTTTTGGTCTATTTCTTTTGTCAGAGTAAACATTTTGGAAAGAAATAACGCTTTTATGCAAAACAGTACAGAGGACTAGAGGTAGGGGAAATAATCGATTTTTAGATGCATCGCAATTTGGACATGGAAGATTATCGACTCGATTAGTAAACGTCAATAATCGATTAATTTATTGTAAATAAAGTAATGCAGACAGTTCTAAATTTGGCTGACTGCAGCTAGCCACCTCACAGAGAGATCTGACCAGCTCCTGACCAGCTTCAATATTATGTCAGACCCACTCGACATCCATTGCTTCGGTCTCCCCTAGAGGGCGGGGGTTACCCACATATGCAGTCCTCTCCAAGGTTTCTCATAGTTATTCACACCGACGTCTCACTGGGGTGAGTTTTTCCTTGCCCTTATGTGGGCTCTGTACCGAGGATGTCGTTGTGGCTTGTGCAGCCCTTTGAGACACTTGTGATTTAGGGCTATATAAATACACATTGATTGATTGATTTATTTATTTATTGTAGGGCGCTTATGGTCCAGTTTTGCACACATTTTAATTAATATAATAAATGTGAATCAGTGTAACTGTTTTTTATTCACAAAAGATTATTTTTAAGTTGCAACTAAACGGTTATTTAGTGAAATGAAAATAAATGTAAAACTGCATTAATATATATAAACTAAAGATTAGGGATGTCCGATAATGGCTTTTTGCCGATATCCGATATTCCGATATTGTCCAACTCTTAATTACCGATACCGATATCAACCGATGCCGATATCAACCGATACCGCTATATATACAGTCGTGGAATTAACACATTATTATGCCTAATTTGGACAACCAGGTATGGTGAAGATAAGGTCCTTTTTAAAAAAAAATAAAATAAGATAAATAAATTAAAAACATTTTCTTGAATAAAAAAGAAAGTAAAACAATATAAAAACAGTTGCATAGAAACTAGTAATTAATGAAAATGAGTAAAATTAACTGTTAAAGGTTAGTACTATTAGTGGACCAGCAGCACGCACAATCATGCGTGCTTACGGACCGTATCCTTTGCAGACTGTATTGATACATATTGATATTTAATGTAGGAACCAGAATATTAATAACAGAAAGAAACAACCCTTTTGTGTGAATGAGTGTGGGAGGGAGGTTTTTTGGGTTAGTGTACTAATTGTTAGTGTATCTTGTGTTTTTTATGTTGATTTAAAAAATAAAAATAAAAAAACAGATACCGATAATAAAAAAAACTAAATAGATAATTTCCGATATTACATTTTAAAGCATTTATCGACATCTCTACTAAAGATGCATCAATAATCAATTTTTAATCGAATCTTAGCTTGTAATCGAATTGTGAGATCCCCAAAGATCCCCACCTCTACAGAGGATGTAGGCTCTCAAGAGGATATAATAACAGTACACCGCAGCATTCGTGGCCAAAGAAGTCCATAAAAATACAGAGGCTTTCTTCTCCAGCTAATACTTTTACATGTCCAGGACTTCTAGGGACGGCGTGGCGCAGTGGCAGAGTGGCCGTGCGCGACCCGAGGGTCGCTTGTTCAATCCCCACCTAGTACCAACCTCGTCATGTCCGTTGTGTCCTGAGCAAGACACTTCACCCTTGCTCCTGATGGGTGCTGGTAGCGCCTTGCATGGCAGCTCCCTCCATCAGTGTGTGAATGTGTGTGTGAATGGGTAAAATGTGGAAGTAGTGTCAAAGCGCTTTGAGTACCTTGAAGGTAGAAAAGCGCTATACAAGTACAACCCATTTATTTATTTATCATTTACAGTCATTTATGCTTTTAAGGATGAAGCAAAATTATGGAAGCATAAATTACTTTTTTCAATTGCAACTATCCCCTCAGGTGTAAGTCCAAATTTCACCCATTGCATAATTTGTAAAAAAAATAGTGTGATAGATGATGTTGATGCACCAATTGCCAAAAAGGTCTTGTAGTATAAGAGAGTGTGCAGCCTGTACTTTTTCTAGGGTTCTCCTCAGAAACGTTAACTAATGCGTAACCTGTGGTGTGATTGTATTATGGGAGAACTACAGAGTCGACAGGCTATGACGTCACGAGGTGCGACGGAGCGGGAGACAGTGTGGGAGTGACCTAGAGAGCGAGATACCTGTTGTGATTGAGCTAATAAAAGTATCCACATTATAAAGTACAGCTGGACTCACGTATGTAATTCAGTAACTCGACATGGTGTCAGAAGTCCTGTAGTTAATGTGGAGTGTGAGCCAAGTGGAAATATAGTTTGTACGTGTCAAGGGATACAGAAGAAAGGACAACATGAGCGAGGGGGACGGAGCCGCTGCAGCGCCTGCACGGCCACCCAACGCGCCGGTGGTTCCCGTGGGACCGTGCGCTACGTTCAACATCCAGCCACCGGAGTCCTTTGACTTTTCAAATCCACAAGAGTGGGACAAATGGATCCGGAGATTCGAAAGATTTCGCCTGGCAAGTAACCTAAATGCAAGCTCAGAGGACAATCAAGTGAACACATTGATTTATTGCATGGGGGACGAGGCGGATGATATTCTCCGTGGGTTAAATCTGACGGCCGCTCAAAGACGTACATACCAGGGAGTGCGCGAGGGATTACAAGGCTTCTTTGTTGTGAAGAAAAATGTTATCTACGAGCGTGCTAAGTTTAACATGCGCAAGCAGAAAGAAGGGGAGAGTGTGGATTCGTTTGTCACTGCACTATATGCGCTGGCGGAGCATTGTAGCTACGGGATGCTACACAATGAACTGATCAGAGACAGACTTGTCGTCGGATTGCAAGACAAGGGGCTGTCTGAACGCATGCAGTTGGACGCGGATCTAACCTTGGATAAAGCCATAAGAATGGCACGACAGAGCGAGGAGGTGAAAAGGCAGCAGTCTACTCTCCGAGGGGACACCACCAGATCAGAGGCAAGTGATGCAAAGTCTGTTGATAGAGTGTTCAAGAGCAACTTCAAGTCTGCTAAAAATAAACCTCAATATGCTGATAGCCCAAAGTACAAGCCACACAGTACTCAGTACAGCAAGGACAAGGGCGCACAGTCATCGTGTCAGAATTGTGGCAGCTCTCCATCTCATCCAAAAAGTGACTGTCCTGCTAATGAAGTGAGATGCCATGCATGTGGGAGGAGGGGACATTACAAGCGTGTGTGCAAGTCCAAATCAGTGCATGAAGTTGAAGAGGATGAGGAGGAAATCTTCCTCGGCAGTGTCACGGAGGATGGGGATCCTTGGATGGTCAAAATTGGCATCCATGAGAGCAGTGTGACATTCAAAATAGACACAGGTGCTGATGTGACAGTCTTGCCTCACTCAGTGTTCCTAAACACATGCAGAAATGATCCACCTAGTCTCAGAAAGGCAACAAAGCCACTCCTGGGACCAGGGAGAAATCCCCTCGACGTGGTGGGCGTCGCCAGTTTGCTGCTGAGGAGAGGGGAAAAGTCAGAGAGGGAGGATGTGTACATCGCTCGTCATGTGCATACTGCCCTGCTGGGAAGATCTGTGAGCTGTAGGCTGGGGCTTGTAGCACGCCTAGACAGCGTTACTATGGAGACATTAAAGGAGCACTACCCAAAATTATGCACCGGGCTCGGACAAGTACGGCAGCCATATGCCATCAAGCTGAGTCCAGGGGCGGAACCATTCTCACTTAAGACACCAAGGAGGATTCCATTGCCTTTAATGGACAAAGTCAAGCAGGAACTGTCCCGCATGGAACAACTCGGGGTGATAAGTAGAATTGAGGAGCCAACAGACTGGTGCGCTGGCATAGTGGTGGTGCCCAAAAAGACAGGTGCTGTACGTATATGTGTCGATCTCACCAAACTCAACGAGTCAGTGTGTAGGGAAAAGTTCATCCTGCCATCAGTGGAGGAAACACTGGGAATGCTGGCTGGAGCCAAAATGTTTAGTAAGCTGGATGCAAACATGGGGTTTTGGCAAATTCCTCTAACTGCAGATTCATCAAAACTGACAACTTTCATTACACCCTTCGGGCGCTATTACTTCAGACGGCTACCGTTTGGCATAGCATCCGCCCCCGAACATTTTCAGAACCGGATGGTGACGGAGGTCACAGAAGGGCTTGAGGGCGTTGTTTGCCACATGGACGACGTGCTGGTGTGGGGCCGAACACAAAAGGAGCATGATGCTCGCCTGCATGCCACGCTAGAAAAGATCCAAAAGGCAGGCATCACTCTGAATGTCGATAAGTGCGATCTGTCAAAGTCAGAGGTGACCTTTCTAGGCCACGTGCTCTCCACCAGTGGCATCAGCCCAGACCCAAGCAAAACAGAAGCTGTGAGGAAGATGCAGGAGCCAACAACTGTGACTGAGATGAGAAGTTTTCTTGGAATGATAAATCAACTTGGGAAGTTTGTGCCGCAGCTGGCCGAGAGAGACAAGCCTCTGCGAGATCTCCTGTCGAAAAAGAACTGCTGGGTGTGGGGCATCGACCAGGCAAGGGCCTTCCAGGATCTAAAAGATGCACTCACGTCTACACCAGTGCTAGCCATGTACGATCCCAACAGAGAGTGCAAAGTCTCAGCAGACGCGTCGTCGTACTGGTTGGGAGGCGTACTACTACAAAAGTGGGAGGAAGAGTGGAGGCCAGTAGCCTACATGTCGCGGTCTCTCACGCCAACAGAGCAGAGATACGCGCAAGTAGAGAAGGAAGCTTTGGGGCTGACCTGGGCCTGTGAGAGGTTCCGCAACTTCCTCATCGGGAAACATTTCCAGATGGAGACGGACCACAAGGCTCTCCTGAGTCTTCTGGGGTCTCAAGCACTGGATGCTCTACCTCCACGGATCCAACGCTTCAGAATGCGTCTGATGCGCTATTCTTATTCTATTTCTCATGTGCCAGGGAAGTTCCTGTGGACAGCTGATACGCTGTCACGAGCTCCTGTTAAGAGAGAGGAGACAGCAGCGGACAAAGAGCTGTTTGAAGAAACCAACATCTATGTGGACATGGTACTGGAGAACCTACCTGCAAGCGCTGACTACCTGGAGGAGCTGAGAGAGCAGCTGCAGAGAGACAGTGTGTGTGCACAGGTGATGCAGCTGTGTGCTGAAGGCTGGCCAGCACACGGTTCCAAAGAACCAGCACTCAGGCTGTACAGGGCAGAGCAGGCGTTCCTTACAGTTCAAGATGGTGTCTTGCTGAAGGGACACAGGCTCGTCATCCCTTCTACAATGAGAAATGATGTTCTCGCCAAATTGCATGAAGGACACCAAGGCGTGGTGAAGTGTAGACAGCGGGCACGACAGTCAGTATGGTGGCCCGGGCTGAGCCAGCAGCTGAATGAATTGGTTCTCAACTGCCGAACATGCTGTAAGGAGAGACAGAACCACAGGGAGCCACTGATGCCGTCACCATACCCAGGCCGACCATGGGAGAAGTTAGGAGCTGATTTATTCATGCTCGGTACCAAGACCTACCTGCTGGTAGTGGACTACATGTCAAGGTACGTGGAGATTGCTTTGCTGACCTCCACAAGGTCAAATGATGTAATCCACCACCTAAAATCGATATATGCACGTCACGGAATCCCGGATCTTCTCGTTTCGGATGGAGGGCCCCAGTTCTCTGGAGCAGGCTTCGCCGAGTTTGCACATTCTTACGGATTCCAGCACGTTACCAGTAGCCCAAGATATCCTCAAGGTAACGCCGAAGCCGAACGTGCAGTACAGACGGTGAAAGGTCTGATAGTGAAGCTGTTATGCGGAAAGAAGGGTAGAAAAGGACAAAAGATGCACAACGCTACAACCTGCGGCATCGTGCAATGAACCTTGACAGACTGAATCCGGGACAGGACGTGTGGATCAAGGACCAAAAGAAAGCCGGAGCTATCATCGGACGTCACACCACTCCACGATCGTATCTGGTGGAAGGGCCCCATGGGACCATCAGACGGAACCGTCGTCATCTCATCCCTATGGGATCCTTGCCGGAGCAGAGTGGCCATGGTGCAGCAGAGCCGTTCCTGGGGGGCGTTCCGGAGCAACCTTCAGCAGAACCATCGCAGCAGAGTGTTCCAGAACCTCCATCTACTCCTACTCCTAGAACCAGGTCTGGGAGGGCTGTGGTGAGACCAACTAGGTTGGACCTATAATTTTGTTTCCTAGAGACATTACAGAGACTCTAATGAAAAAAAAAGAATGTTACTGTATGTGGGAAAAGACAGAAAAGTGTAATTGGAGCGTTTTGGATATGTTTTATTGTACTGTAAATGGTCAAGTCAGTTGCAGGGCTTAGGGTGAGGACAGTACAGGATTAGTATAGGATGGATGTTTGAGTATTGATGTTGAAGTGGATTGTTCTAAGGGTAAAATATGTGTGTGTGTTTGATTGTCTGGTACAGGCTCATATAGGAGCAGACCTTCCAACCACGAGGCAGAATAATCCTCAAGGTCTGTTGAATCAATGGCAGTCTACCCATTGATTCTAGAAAGGGGAGATGTGGTGTGATTGTATTATGGGAGAACTACAGAGTCGACAGGCTATGACGTCACGAGGTGCGACGGAGCGGGAGACAGTGTGGGAGTGACCTAGAGAGCGAGATACCTGTTGTGATTGAGCTAATAAAAGTATCCACATTATAAAGTACAGCTGGACTTACGTATGTAATTCAGTAACTCGACAACCAAGTGCGCTTATTGCTAAACACTGATTGCATCACAGTAAGTGCTTTGAGCTTTTGTGGTGATTAATTAATGTTTTATACTAAGTAAGTAAAAACTGGATTTCATTTTCCAAAGAAATCAGAATGTAAAATTCAATCCGCGTCATAAATATGCTGTTGCGATGTAAAAGCTCAAGAAATTATCAAAACTTGATAATTACCTGTGCAAACCTTGCTAATAAGATCAATTGGAGCAAAGTTCTAAAGCTTTTAATAAAAGATGTGCAGCACATTTTGCACACTCGGTGTAAATTAACTTTAAACTAGAAAATAAAATTTCCTTAAAAATTGCATGTGAATGCTGAAAAGGCGAACTGAAATACTAAGTTAGCATGCTAGCCAGATAGCCTCAAGTAAGAAAATATACGACTCTTATGTGTATAACTACAAAATGAGTTAAAAATGTTAACATGCTAACGTTAGCATGTTACCAGTTAGCAAATGTCAGGTACCAAAATAAATGACACCAAGGTGTATACCTGCAAAATTTCGTAAAAAGGCTAGCATGTTTAGATGGGCGATATGGCCTTAAATCTACACAACCCAAAACCAGTGAAGTTGGCACGTTGTGTAAATGGTAATTAAAAACAGAATACAATGATTTGCAAATCCTTTTCAACCTATAGGCAAGGAAAAGATACTTAACGTTTGAACTGGAAAACTTTGTTATTTTTTACAAATATTAGCTCATTTGGAATTTGATGCCTGCAATATGTTTAAAAAAGCTGGCACAAGTGGCAAAAAAGACCGAGAAGGTTGAGGAATGCTCATCAAACACTTATTTGGAACATCCCACAGGTGAACAGGCTAATTGGGAACAGGTGGGTGCCATGATTGGGTATAAATGCAACTTCCATGAAATGCTCAGTCATTCGCAAACAAGGATGGGGCGAGGGTCACCACTTTGTGAACAACTGCGTGAGCAAATTGTCCAACAGCTTAAGAACAACATTTCTCAGCAAGCTATTGCAAGGAATTTAGGGATTTCACCATCTACGGGCCGTAATATCATCAAAAGGTTCAGCGAATATGGAGAAGTCATTGCACTTAAGCGAAGATATTACGGACCTTCGATTCCTCAGGTGGTACTGCATCAAAAAGTGACATCAGTGTGTAAAGGATATCACGTGGGCTCAGGAACACTTCAGAAAAGCACTGTCAGTAACTACAGTTCATTGCTACATCTGTAAGTGCAAGTTAAAACTCTACTATGCAAAGCGAAAGCCATTCATCAAAAACACCCAGAAATGCTGCCGGCTTTGCTGGGCCCGAGCTCATCTAAGATGGACTGATGCAAAGTGGAAAAGTGGTTTGTGGTCTGACGAGTCCACATTTCAAATTGTTTTTTAGAAACTGTGGACGTCGTGTCCTCCGGAACGAAGAGGAAAAGAACCATCCGGATTGTTACGGGCGCAAAATTCAAAAGCCAGCATCTTTGATGGTATGGGGGTGTATTAGTGCCCAAGGCATGGGTAACTTACACATCTGTGAAGGCACCATTAATGCTGAAAGGTACATACAGGTTTTGGAGAAACATATGTTGCCATCCAAGCAACATCCTTTTCATGGACGCTCCTGCTTATTTCAGCAAGACAATGCCAAGCCACATTCTGCATGTGTCACAACAGTGTGGCTTCATAGTAAAAGAGTGCGGGTACTAGACTGGCCTGCCTGTAGTCCAGACCCATTGAAAATGTGTGGCGCATTATTAAGTGTAAAATAAGACAATGGAGATCCTGGACTGTTGACCAATTTAAGCTGTACATCAAGCAAGAATGGGAAAGAATTCCACCTGAAAAGCTTCAAAAATGTGTCTCCTCAGTTCCCAAACATTTACTGAGTGTTGTTAAAAGGAAAGGCCATGTAACACAGTGGTAAAAATGGCCCTGTGCCAACTTTTTTGCAATGTGTTGTTGGCATTAAATTTTAAGTTAACGATTATTTGCAAAAACAAATTAAGTTTCTGTGTTTGAATATTAAATATCTTGTCTTTGCAGTCTATTCAATTGAATATAAGTTGAAAAGGATTTTCAAATCATTGTATTCTGTTTTTATTTACGATTTACACAACATGCCAACTTCACTGGTTTTGGGTTTTGTACTTGTTGGAATTGGGCCCGTTTTGGCACAATGTTGGCAATAAAAGCTAAAAAGAGCGTCAGACTTTGTGTGGCTTCTTCTGGATGCTACAATAGATTATATTACTTTATTTTGTCATCTTGTAAAAAACCCACATTTTTAAGATGTGGCGACTAATATGTTGCTGTGGCCTTAATCTAATTCATTAAGGGGATAACTGTTCATTTTAATCACAAATCTTCAGAAAAGAAAAAAAACACAGGACAGCATTGTAAGACTATCAACACAATATTTAAACTAGTTAATTATTTTAATGTTATACATAAAATTGTTTGATCAAAGCAAAATCGATAGTACACAATAACTAAACAAACGTAAACACTTGTTTGCCCTCAAAGTCCTCCTGTGGCCAGGGAATCATTCCATGAATTTCTACACATCAACAAAAACAACAAAAAACTAATTTTGTGTAAATAACAATATCGATCTAATCGGTCTAGTATCAATCATATACTGAAATGACCCTTGGTATTGACACTACTTATATATGAATGGATCCTCCCTTCTAAGAGACGCTTACTTTCGCTTACATCAACACTTCTTAAACTTTACTAAGTACTTATTTCTTCTGTTGTTTCAAGCTTGCTTAGCGGCTCGCTTAGTGATTAACATGCCTTCTTGTCTGCTCCTGCTTGTTCTTACTCTTGTTCTTAATCTGTGTGTAACATGTTGAGCCTTGTCCTTCAGTTCTCCAGGGATAACAATGTAGTTTATTTGCCACAATAGAACTGCTGTTATTAATTTAGAGTAGGGTTCCCCCTTGACCGGTCAATTTTTTGGACCCTACCAACAGACCCTGCTATCAGGCAGGCACACCTTGCCTCTCTCTCTCCAGCCTCACATCCCGCTGCTCTCGACCCTGCGGCCACACCCCTTGAGCATGGACGGATAATTCACCAGCTTGTCTTGCAAACACGCACGGCATGACGTGCACAAAAATCATCGAGCTGCAACAATGCATTAAGCCTGACTGTTGCAACGCATCCTCCTGCATGCGAAGACTTGCATTTTGAGGACGCATCATTAGAAAGGTGCACACACTTTCTGGGCAGCAATCAACCGGCTTCCTCTCCTCAGCAATGCGGTGCTTTGCTGGAAGTTCTGCCACGTCTTCCACAAACTAATGTTCCGTAAAGGCGAGCGGCCCGCTGGGACTTGCCACTGTCGAGCCAGGGCCCGTCCGTTGGTCACGGAGCCCACCGTCATCATCATCATCATCGCACGACTGCAACAGGAAGCTAACAAGCCAAATAATTGAGTCCGTGAACATTGCTCCAAAGTAAGGATTTTGTGTTGATTTATATAGGCAGTAAAACAAGGTGGCATCTAAAGAAGGACTTCCCCGTTTATCCTCTCTTTATCACAAAGGAAAAACCTGCCAGGTGAACAGCTGATTTTAAGCTGACTCGCGTTCTATATGTGACCATAGGATGAACAAATGTACTACAGTACTAGGACTACAGTGGCCATAAACAGTTAGCGTCTAAAGCAGAGGTGCTCAAAGTGTAGCACAGGAGCCATCTGTGACGTGTGACTCATTTGTCAATGACCCGAGGCACATTACAAAAAACACCAGAAAAAATTTGAAAACAGCAAGAAGGACAATGAGAAAAAACTACATTTTGATATCAGCCAATAATAAGACCACAAAGTTTTATCATTAAAAAACAAACATAAAAATAAAATGTTTAATAATGCTATAAATATATATATATATATATATATATATATATATATATATATATATATATATATATATATATATATATATATATATATATGCAGTGTTTCCCACACATTCATTTATTTGTGGCGGCCCGCCACGAAAGAATTACGTCCGCCACAAATTGATTTTTCGGCTTTTGACTCGGTCGACCGCTCATAAAAGCAATGGGACTGTCTGTGAATGTTGCTTGTAGTTACACCTCAGGTGCAGTAGGTGGCGGTAGCCTACTATGCACTATGCAATAGCACTTAATTCACCTGGTGGGCCAGAAGAAGAAGAAGAAGAAGAAGAGGGACGGACGGAATCAAAATACTCGCCGGCTACTTTTCATAATGATGGCGCTTCCTAAGTTTCTACCTCAAACGTCCAAAAGCTGCTGAAAGCCTTGATCCAGGATGCCATGGGGAAAAAAACTTAAATGGTGCCTTTTGGCGACAGTTAGCAGCTTGGTGGCTCATAGCCGGCGAGCTAACGCTTGCTAGCGTGGTATCATTGCTTCGTTTTTACAGGTGTTATAGGTAGATAGTAGTGATGGGTCCGGCAACACCGATGCATCATAGAGCGAAACCCTGTGTCGGTGCGCGTACCGCTTTTAGAAAGTCACGTGACCGATCATGAGCTGTTTTGGTCACGTGACCGATACGCGAACTGTGTCGCACTGACGCCTCCTCTATGCCCTGTGAGCGGGTCTTTTCTACAGCCGGAGAAATAATAACTAAGAAGAAAAAGCGTCTAAAATTGAATACGTTGGAAAAACTGTTTTTTTTTAAATAAAAATGTGTAAAAATAAATAAATAATAATTTCCAGGTCCACAAGCATCCTCATTCACAACACGTTCTCTTAGATTTCCATGTTATGATACATGTTCACATTATTTATTGACTGTATCTAAAAAAGACAAAACATATATTTTTATTTAAATGAAGTTATGAAATAATCCTAAATGAAATACAATGACTTGGTTTATATTATTGTATATACTAGGTCAGTGGTTCTCAACCTTTTTTCAGAAATGTACCCCCTGTGATTTTTTTTTAAATTCAAGTACCCCCTAATCAGAGCAAAGCATTTTTGGTTGAAAAAAAAAAGATGAAGTAAAATACAGCACTATGTCATCAGTTTCTGATTTATTAAATTGTATAACAGTGCAAAATATTGCTCATTTGTAGTGGTCTTTCTTGAACTATTTGGAAAAAAAAGATATAAAAATAACTAATAATTGTTGAAAAATAAACAAGTGATTCAATTATAAATAAAGATTTCTACACCTAGAAGTAATAATCAACTTAAAGTGCCCTCTTTGGGGATTGTATTAGAGATCCATCTGGATTCATGAACTTAATTCTAAACATTTCTTCACAAAAAAAATAAATCTTTAACATCAATATTTATGGAACATGTCCACAAAAAATCTAGCTGTCAACACTGAATATTGCATTGTTGCATTTCTTTTCACACTTCTTTTTGACATACATTTTAGTGACAAACCTGAGCTTGTGCTTCACTGAGTTTATGAACTTACATTCATATTTTGTTGAAGTATTATTCAATAAATATATAAAGGATTTTTGAATTGTTGCTATTTTTAGAATATTTTAAAAAAATCTCACGTACCCCTTGGCATACCTTTAAGTACCCCCAGGGGTTCGCGTACCCCCATTTGAGAACCACTGTACTAGGTCATAAAATCAGTGTCAGTTGAGTCGGTCCATAGGTTGCCTGTAGGGATTTTTAATGTCCAGTAGATGTCATTATTTAGTGACACAGTATCAATACAGTTTTGCAATGTGTCAAAACTCTTCATGACGCCTCATCAACCCATCACTAGTAGATAGGTTATAGCTGCATCGCTCGCGGCTCGTCATATATTTAACGTTAATCCGTGATTTCACCGAGCGTTTCACTGACGGTGAGCAGCCTGACGCTGCTTCATTAACACCGCCGCTGTTTGACTCGTGGCCCGGGGCAGATGCTCGTAGTAACAGTCACGTGTTACAATACCGACAAGCTACCGTGTCCAGGTTATAACCATGTTGTCAATAAACACACATGGACTGAAGCTAAATTGTCCACTGTCCACTGCAGCATGTGAATGCAATGAAAATAATAAAATCTGAGCCAACCAGCTGTTAAAATGTTGTCCGGTTAATGTTTTGGCCATTAAAGACCATTCATTTCAAGAGTTCAACTGTGATCGGGCTTTAAACAGGTGGCTGACCTGTTCAGATGAGTGTAACTGCTACTGGTCAAATAATGTGAAATAGCATTTAATTTTACATGTATGCAATGCCATTTAAATGCAATTATAGATAATAATAATAATAATAATAATAATAAATACTGTGTAGTGTTGTAAATAGTCAACGGGAAGGATTCTATTAAGATATAAGCCATGAGCACTACACATCCAGAAAAAAACCTAGGCAGGACAAGTACAAATATTGGGGCAAGTAGATTTGAGAAGTCAGGCAAGTAGAAAAAAACCTTAACGTTGAACCCTGCATGTGTTGAGCTGCTGCCGCTTAAGGTTAGACGGCACTGTACATAGAGCGCTTCTGCTCGTTAGTAATAAATTCTAATGTTGGATGTTCACTCCTTCACACAGATGAGTATAGAAAAATATTTTCAACGGCCGAAAAGGGCTGGACTTGGAGAGGAGGTAGGCCTACAGTTCGGACCACAGGTGCGACCAGTTCAGCAGCAGCAGCAGGAGGAGGAGGAGGTTGACTGACTGTGGCAGGACACCTCTGCCTCTGTTTCACTTCATGTTGCTGGTAAATAATATGGTTGTAGTAGTAGGCTAAAGTTAAATTATTTAGTATTCACTAATTAAAGGGGCAGAGCTTTAAGAGACATTTTAGCTTTTATATTTTATAAGATATATTTTTTGTAAGAACCACAATTAATAAATATATTTCAGTGAATCACTAATTGTTCAAATCTGTATATAAATATGTACATAAAATGTTGTAATTATATTCCAACTCCGCGTTCTTCTTGGTCATCACCGCTGACCCGGGTCATTTTCGGCCGGTGCGACTTATACTCCGGAGCGACTTATACTCCGAAAAATACGGTATATGTTTATACATGTATATAGTAACATATATATGTATAAATCCTTGAATGTATTCTTCATTCATAACTCTGAGCAACGTTTGTAAGTTTTACAATATAACTAAAACAAGTCTTACTTACTAAACTGTCCCATGTGTGATGTTTGTGTCATGATCTGTGGTCTAGATCATGTTTTGTTTAGTTATGTTCTGTTCTGTTGGTTTAAGACTCTTTTAGTTCCTGTTTACGCTCCCTTGTTTGGTCACCATGGCAACTCATAGTTTTCACCTGTCTCATTTGTTTGAATCACACCTGTCGCTAATCAGAGACTATTATTTAAGCCTGTTTGGCCAGTTAGTCGGCCTGGCGACATTACTCTGGATTTACTCTGTTTTTGCTCTCTTGTTGATAGTTTCATGCTGATGATAATTTCATGCTCTGCTCATGCCACAGTAAGTGTTGTTTGTTTTATGTGCATAGTTTACGTTTAGGTGTTAGTTTTGTTCCCTGCGCCAAGTTTTGTGCCTCCACTGTGAGCGCTTTTTATTTATAACCTTTTTTGAGTAGAAATTAAAAATGTTCCTACCTTCAAGCCATGACTGGTCTAGTCCGATTGCATCCCGGGAAAACAATCCTCGCAGTAAGCTGCGTAAAGATCCACGTCCTGACAGTTTGAAGGATTTCATGCATATTTCTACGTGCTATCGTAATGTAATTAAGCTTGCCTCGTTAACATTAGTTAATATGCTAACATGTTTACAAGTGTCTGTCTTTGTAATATTAACTTACAATGGCATCCTTTTTGTATTGTTTCAGTTTCACAAATTCCTCAGTAAAGTCACCAAAACGTCTCAGTGGAGTTGTTGAATCTGTTAAGCCGATTGGAAAACTAGCTTCCGCAGCTTGTGGGTCCGTGACGAGGATGTCTGTTTTGTTTGATCAACGGTTTTACTCTGATTATCCCCAATATAACAATAATTTGTGTAATTTACAATGTGTTCATACTCCTCACAGCCAGATTAGCGTTTCATTTGAAAATGAGGTAATATGGACAAGCTCCTGCCCTCTGCGTGATTCCGGGACGGACAATTGCAGGAGACAATGAGTAGATGATTTGTTTGAAATCTTTTAAATTAAAAAATGCCAGCATATCAAAAAGGATTCAAAATACTTTGTGTCTTGTTTGATTACTCAATTTATTATTAAAACACAGGAGATCCTCTTGTTGTAGCAGCCATAGCAGCAACACAAAGGTGGGTCTTTTCACCCGGTCTCTGGTGCCAAAGAGCTGTAACCACTGGCAGCTGCAACATGGCCAAGGAGTCATAGGAACACATTTTGACAGCAATAGGTGGCAAAATAATAACCTTGATAAATTAATACATGTTTTCACGAATATGAATCATTAAATGCATTAGCGAAAAAGCGAATTTTGTGTCTTTGCATCGATCTTTTTTACATTGTGGAAATCAAATGCTGGCAAAGCCAGAACGACCACCTCTGTGTGTTGCTGAAGTATCCACAGCCTGTGGAAATGTACATATGTGAAGCATGAAGTTGGCGTGAGGCTGCACACATTTCCACGTCAACGTCAGTCTTGATGCAGCTCAACTTTGCTGTGAAAAAGGGCGCCAAGTTTTTGTGCGTAAGCAAGCTTAATACATGAGGCCCCTGGAATCCACACTTTTATAAATAAGAGCCCTCGACTAGTAGTAGCGGTGTTTGAAAAAAAAGTAAACGTATCGGGACACTTAAAATGTATTTGTTCAAAACCACTTTGTGTTTCTCTGAGTGGATCTTTGTATGTTTTTTTTCTTGAAGACATGGTGAATTCTTGGCTTTTACAGCTGTTGTTCGCAACCAGTTAATTTGAAAACATCCCTGCTGCATCACAAGACATTTGTTAATGAATGACAACCTTCTACTGAATGCACCATCAATACTTTGCTCTTAGCCTCTAAAGGCCTTAGTGGCCACATGTGTGGACAGCACCTTTTAGCTCTTATTTCCAAAATTGTGTACACTACTGAATTGGGGTCTTATGCCGACATATGGACACTTATACTGCTATCTGGTGGTGTCAGAAGAGTATAACATACAATGGAATTTGGGGAAAAAAGTGTAAAAATAAAAAATTGCATGCCACTGCACATGAAGTACACGTTTGTGTACTTATGGACTAAGTACATCACATTCAAAGATAATTTTTAGTTTTTATTCTAATTAGGGTCCAATTATCCCAAATAGCCCCTCCAATGGGCTCACCACTCATGGGAGGGGCCATAGAGGTCGGGTGCAGTGTGAGCTGGGCGGCAGCCGAAGGCAGGACACTTGGCGGTCCGATCCTCGGCTACATAAGCTAGCTCTTGGGACGTGGAACGTCACCTCGCTGGGGGGGAAGGAGCCTGAGCTAGTGCGCGAGGTAGAGAAGTTCCGGCTGGATATAGTCGGACTCACCTCGACGCACAGCAAGGGCTCTGGAACCAGTTCTCTCGAGAGGGGCTGGACTCTCTTCCACACTGGCGTTGCACGCAGTGAGAGGCGACGAGCTGGGGTGGCAATTCTTGTTGCCCCCCGGCTCAGAGCCTGTACGTTGGAGTTCAACCCGGTGGACGAGAGGGTAGCCTCCCTCCGCCTTCGGGTGGGGGGACGGGTCCTGACTGTTGTTTGTGCTTACGCACCAAACAGCAGTTCAGAGTACCCACCCTTTTTGGATACACTCGAGGGAGTACTGAAAAGTGCTCCCCCGGGTGATTCCCTTGTCCTACTGGGTGACTTCAACGCTCATGTTGGCAACGACAGTGAAACCTGGAGAGGCGTGATTGGGAAGAATGGCCGACCGGATCTGAACCCGAGTGGTGTTTTGTTATTGGACTTTTGTGCTCGTCACAGATTGTCCATAACAAACACCATGTTCAAGCATAAGGGTGTCCGTATGTGCACTTGGCACCAGGACACCCTAGGCCGCAGTTCCATGATCGACTTTGTAGTTGTGTCATCGGATTTGCGGCCTCATGTTTTGGACACTCGGGTGAAGAGAGGGGCGGAGCTTTCTACCGATCACCACCTGGTGGTGAGTTGGCTGCGATGGTGGGGGACGATGCCGGACAGACCTGGCAGGCCCAAACGCATTGTGAGGGTCTGCTGGGAACGTCTGGCAGAGTCTCCTGTCAGAGAGAGTTTCAATTCCCACCTCCGGAAGAACTTTGAACATGTCACAAGGGAGGTGCTGGACATTGAGTCCGAGTGGACCATGTTCCGCGCCTCTATTGTCGAGGCGACTGATTGGAGCTGTGGCCGCAAGGTGGTTGGTGCCTGTCGTGGCGGTAATCCTAGAACCCGTTGGTGGACACCGGCGGTGAGGGATGCCGTCAAGCTGAAGAAGGAGTCCTATCGGGTTCTTTTGGCTCATAGGACTCCGGAGGCAGCGGACAGGTACCGACAGGCCAAGCGGTGTGCGGCTTCAGCGGTCGCGGAGGCAAAAACTCGGACATGGGAGGAGTTCGGCGAGGCCATGGAAAACGACTTCCGGACGGCTTCGAAGCGATTCTGGACCACCATCCGCCGCCTCAGGAAGGGGAAGCAGTGCACTGTCAACACCGTGTATGGTGCGGATGGTGTTCTGCTGACCTCGACTGCGGATGTTGTGGATCGGTGGAGGGAATACTTCGAAGACCTCCTCAATCCCACCGACACGTCTTCCTATGAGGAAGCAGTGCCTGGGGAATCTGTGGTGGGCTCTTCTATTTCTGGGGCTGAGGTTGCTGAGGTAGTTAAAAAGCTCCTCGGTGGCAAGGCCCCGGGGGTGGATGAGACCCGCCCGGAGTTCCTTAAGGCTCTGGATGCTGTGGGGCTGTCTTGGTTGACAAGACTCTGCAGCATCGCGTGGACATCGGGGGCGGTACCTCTGGATTGGCAGACCGGGGTGGTGGTTCCTCTCTTTAAGAAGGGGAACCGGAGGGTGTGTTCCAACTATCGTGGGATAACACTCCTCAGCCTTCCCGGTAAAGTCTATTCAGGTGTACTGGAGAGGAGGCTACGCCGGATAGTCGAACCTCGGATTCAGGAGGAACAGTGTGGTTTTCGTCCTGGTCGTGGAACTGTGGACCAGCTCTATACTCTCGGCAGGGTCATTGAGGGTGCATGGGAGTTTGCCCAACCAGTCTACATGTGCTTTGTGGACTTGGAGAAGGCATTCGACCGTGTCCCTCGGGAGGTCCTGTGGGGAGTGCTCAGAGAGTATGGGGTATCGGACTGTCTGATTGTGGCTGTCCGCTCCCTGTACGATCAGTATCAGAGCTTGGTCCGCATTGCCGGCAGTAAGTCGGACACGTTTCCAGTGAGGGTTGGACTCCGCCAAGGCTGCCCTTTGTCACCGATTCTGTTCATAACTTTTATGGACAGAATTTCTAGGCGCAGTCAAGGCGTTGAGGGGTTCCGGTTTGGTGGCTGCAGGATTAGGTCTCTGCTTTTTGCAGATGATGTGGTCCTGATGGCTTCATCTGGCCGGGATCTTCAGCTCTCACTGGATCGGTTCGCAGCCGAGTGTGAAGCGATTGGGATGAGAATCAGCACCTCCAAGTCCGAGTCCATGGTTCTCGCCCGGAAAAGGGTGGAGTGCCATCTCCGGGTTGGGGAGGAGACCCTGCCCCAAGTGGAGGAGTTCAAGTACCTAGGAGTCTTGTTCACGAGTGAGGGAAAAGTGGATCGTGAAATCGACAGGCGGATCGGTGCGGCATCTTCAGTAATGCGGACGCTGTATCGATCCGTTGTAGTGAAGAAGGAGCTGAGCCGGAAGGCAAAGCTCTCAATTTACCGGTCGATCTACGTTCCCATCCTCACCTATGGTCATGAGCTTTGGGTTATGACCGAAAGGACAAGATCACGGGTACAGGCGGCCGAAATGAGTTTCCTCCGCCGGGTGGCGGGGCTCTCCCTTAGAGATAGGGTGAGAAGCTCTGCCATCCGGGGGGAGCTCAAAGTAAAGCCACTGCTCCTCCACATCGAGAGGAGCCAGATGAGGTGGTTCGGGCATCTGGTCAGGATGCCACCCGAACGCCTCCCTCGGGAGGTGTTTAGGGCACGGTAGGAGGCCACGGGGAAGACCCAGGACACGTTGGGAAGACTATGTCTCCCGGCTGGCCTGGGAACGCCTCGGGATCCCCCGGGAGGAGCTGGACGAAGTGGCTGGGGAGAGGAAAGTCTGGGCTTCCCTGCTTAAGCTGCTGCACCCGCGACCCGACCTCGGATAAGCGGAAGAAGATGGATGGATGGATATCCCAAATAGCAAAGAGAAATAAAAAAAAGCATGTAAACAAACAGCTTGGGCCTTAAGAGGTTAAGCTCAGTAAAAATATATTCATATGTACAATCAGATTTTGGTTTATCCATTGTAAATAAATGATAATGCTTTTCTACCTTCAAGGTACTCAAAGCACTTTGACAGTATTTCCACATTCACCCATTCACACACACATTCACACACTGATGGCAGTAGCTGCCATGCAAGGCGCTAACCAGCACCCATTAGGAGCAAGGGTGAAGTGTCTTGCCCAAGGACACAACGGACTTGACTAGGATGGTAGAAGGTGGGGATTGAACCCCAGTAACCAGCAACCCTCCGATTGCTGGCATGGCCACTCTACCAACTTCGCCACGCCGCCCCCTACATGCAGTCTTTGTAAATCACGCGCAACCCACCCACTAATACTACAATTTTGTAGTTTGCACATGCTGTTTAGTGCGCAGTAGGGCTGGGAGATTATGGCAAAAATAGTAATTACAGGTATTTTGATTGATATTGTAATCACGATTATTTACCGTATTTTGCGGACTATAAGGCGCACTTAAAATCCTTTTTTCCCCTCAAAACTCGACAGTGCGCCTTATAAACCGGTGCGCCTAATGTACGGAATAATTCTGGTTTTGCTTACTGACCTCAAAGCTATTTTATTTGGTACATGGTGAAATTATAAGTGTGACCAGTAGATGGCAGTAACGCACAGAAGATAGGTGTAGACTGCAATATGACTCAAGTAAACAACACCAACATTTTATATGTTCCATTGAAAATATAGAACATTACACACAGCGCTCAAAAATCTATCAAAATGCTTTAGTTCGACTTTGGTCTTACTTGCATAAGATGGGTAAGTAAAAGTTCAACGATTTGTGTCTCCTGAACGATCAATTTAATGCATGGTTGAAGCCGGTGGATGGAAACGTATAAGGTGTTTAGTACCCAGATGTGCAGCCATCGAGGAGGGAAGCGTTTGTAAACATAGCGGTGAAAGTGAATGGAATGATAATGTAAAAGTCAAAAATCAGGGATAAGTCGGTGTCAAAAGACGCTGAAACGCCAGAAACACTTGCACAACTTTACAAAGATAAACGTAACCCCCCCCAGAAGAGTGTTTTGTGGGTTAAGTGGCGCCAGTTGCCAAAGGGGATCAATATGAGATGTTTAGTAGTGAAATCATACTATTACATACAGTAAGCACAAGCTAATTTCTCTGTGGTAGTAGTGTACTCAGCAGTAAAACTATAAAAAACAAACATATTTCTCTTATATCAATCAATCAATCAATGTTTATTTATATAGCCCTAAATCACAAAAGTCTCAAAGGGCTGTACAAGCCACAACGACATCCTCGGTACAGAGCCCATATAAGGGACGTCGATGTGAATGACTATGAGAAACCGCATATGTGGGTAACCCCCCTCTCTAGGGGAGACCGAAAGCAATGGATGTCGAGTGACATAATATTGTGAAAGAACAGTCCTTAGTGGATCTAACATAGTAGTGAGAGTCCAGTCCATAGTGGGGCCAGCAGGAGACCAGCAGGAGACCATCCCGAGCGGAGACGGGTCAGTAGCACAGAAATGTCCCCAACCGATGCATAGGCGAGCGGTCCATCCTGGGTCCCAACTCTGGACAGCCAGCACTTCATCCATGGTCCCTGGAACCAGAATAACCCGGCGAGGTGGCAGAGGAAAAAAGAAAAGAAACAGCAGATCAACTGGTCTAAAAAGGGGGTCTATTTAAAGGCTAGAGTATACAAATGAGTTTTAAGATGGGACTTAAATGCTTCTACTGAGGTAGCATCTCTAACTGTTACCGGGAGGGCATTCCAGAGTATTGGAGCCCGAATGGAAAACGCTCTATAGCCCGCAGATTTTTATGGGCTCTGGGAATCACTAATAAGCCTGAGTTCTTTGAACGCAGGTTTCTTACCGGGACATATGGTACAATACAATCAGCAAGATAGGACGGAGCTAGACCGTGTAGTATTTTATACGTAAGTAGTAAAACCTTAAAGTCGCATCTTAAGTGCACAGGAAGCCAGTGCAGGTGAGCCAGTATAGGCGTAATATGATCAAGTCTAGCAGCCGCATTTTGTACCAATTGTAATCTTTTAATGCTAGACATAGGGAGACCCGAAAATAATACGTTCGATCAATAATCGAGACGAGACGTAACGAACGCATGAATAATCGAGACGAGACGTAACGAACGCATGAATAATGATCTCAGCGTCGCTAGTGGACAAAATGGAACGAATTTTAGCGATATTACGGAGATGAAAGAAGGCCGTTTTAGTAACACTCTTAATGTGTGACTCAAACGAGAGAGTTGGGTCAAAGATAATACCCAGATTCTTTACCGAGTCGCTTTCTGTAATTGTTTGGTTGTCAAATGTTAAGGTGGTATTATTAAATAGGTGTCGCTGTTGAGCAGGACCGTTAATCAGCATTTCCGTTTTCTTAGTGTTGAGTTGCAAAAAGTTAGCGGACATCCATTGTTTAATTTCATTAAGACACGTCTCCAGCTGACTACAATCCGGCGTGTTGGTCAGCTTTAGGGGTATGTAGAGTTGGGTGTCATCAGCATAACAATGAAAGCAAACACCGTATTTGCGTATGATGTCACCTAGCGGCAGCATTATTTCTATTATTTGTTCCAATAATTTCAGGTCAGCTTTTCATGCCTAATCTTTTCTCTCCAAGTTTATACAGCAACCGACATTAAAAGCAGTTGCCTGTTTAGTGTTTACACTCCTCTTATTGTGGGGTGAGGAAAGCAATGGAGATTTGCTAATTTGTGTATTAGCAATATGTTTTTAAAAAAGTCACAAAAAACAGGTAAAATGTATCCATACACACCAGATACAAAATGAGCTGAGCACGTTTGAATGTTATCCACATTATTCACATCCAAATTCTGTTTGAGGCTTGCAAGCCATAATCTCCTTCTTTTTAGACAATCACTCTGTCTGCACACACTGTTTTTCACAACTTTGTGCAGATACAGTAGTACTGTAGATGTTTTTATCGGTTTGCTCAATTCTGACAGCCGAAAAAAACATTACCAAAGTTAACCATTTAGCTTTAGCAGAGATGCTAACTGTTCCTTTCACAGACAATATATTGTTGTGCTTTCCTCTAGCATTGCTGATGTTGATGTTACATGAAAACACTTGATATGAAGCACACGGCACCTTTTGCAAGAAAAGACTTCTTTGGCAAATCTGAAAATTGGCTGTTACGATGTTTGCTAATATTTTTTCAATTAGTTTACGCTACAGAAGCTCCTGGTGTATTTAGTTAGTTTAACAATTTTGTTTTCCAATGTGAAAGAGCAGTGAATGAATTCATATACTTAAAATTAATTCTGGGCCTCTGATTTTACTTTGTCGTTGTATTTTTTGTCCGTATGGATGTGAAATGGTCTTAAATTATTTTCAAGATGGTCTTAAAAAAAGTGTTAAAAAGTCTTAAATTTGACATGTTGAAACCTGCAGAGACCCTGCATGCAAGAACAGGGAGTAGAACAAAAAAAGAGCGCTGGACAGGAAATAAAGACAAGCTCAAAAGAATACACAGGAAATAATGACCTGATGAGGAAACCAAGAAAAAGGTCATGATAGGGTGATGACATTATTATTATTAAGCATGACATTATTGTCTTCTTTGTTTGTTATCCTTCTAGTAAGCAAACTGTATTAGGGAAGCAAGCTTATTTATAGAACTCAATTAATACGCAAAGCAATTCAAAGTGTTACAAATTCATACAATTAATCAAATAAGGTGAATAAAATGGTAAATAAAAAAAATATTCATGAAAATAATCATGAAATAATTCAATTAGAAGCAAAGATTGCAGGTAAAATAGTTTTAGTAAATTTGTCATATGATATGCACATATAAATACAATTTACTGCCTGGCTTTGGACAAAGTTGAGGCCTGTCTCATCTTCTGGAAGAAAGTTCCAAATTTTCGGAGTATAACCGTAAAATGAAGACTCACCATGGAGACCCCGAGCTTGACAGGGCCCGTGATGGTTCATATGGTTCTAACATGTCAGAGATGTACTTTGAAAATAATTGTACTCCAGAATAACTGTAACTCTGAGAAATAGGAAGCCAGTGCAGTGGCCTAAGCACTGGACTGAAATGGTTGTATTTTCTGGTTCTAGTCAGGACTCGAGCAGCAGCATTCTGGATGTACTGCAGCTGCTTTACAGCTCGTTTAGGGTCCTATTCTCCAATGAGCTTAAAGGGAAATTGCACTTTTTTTTAATGTTGCCTATCATTTACAATCCTTATGTGAGACAAGCACACATATAGTTTTCTTTGTTTATGCATTCTAACTGGTAAACAAAGGTGATCATAGGTCAGCTTACAATGGAGCCATTGGGAGTCACTCTATTCCCCCTATAAAGCGTCATCAACCTCTATCAAGTATGTATGTAATGTAATAACAGGCACATTTATAACAACATTTAATATTTATGTATTTTGCTCATTTTAATCATACGGCGTGGGGCATTAATTTCAAAAACGCATCACGGCGTTCGCTTTTTCCTTCGACAACATCACTGATTATTACTCACTGCGGACTCCATGAGAGCCAACAAACATGATAAAACATCACTTACTGTACAATGTCTGCTGTCATTAGGATGCCGACTGATAGGATGTCGATATATTTCTGTTTAGATGAAGAATCACTCATAATCCTCGCAAAGAAAAAAAGGGACCAAGCAACTTTTCGTATCTTTCTCGCCATTTTTGGGTCTGAATTGGATGCCAAAGTTGACCAACTTGTCGGATTATGTCCTCAGCCTTCCACTATCAAGGTGAGAGGCATTATTTATGATCTACAATAAACTTTCACGATCTCTAAGTTCAGAAAGCAGCTCAACAGCCGATGAGTAAAACATAGCGAAACAAGCTAGTTAGCTCCATCTGATCACGGCGCCACTATACATAGTTTTTTTGCGTTAGCGCTTATAATAACAATATCAATATTACTTGGTTTATATTTTAATCACAAAATATTTGTGGATGTTTTTTTAGAGGGATTTATGGGCGAAATAGAGGACTTCCCATTGGCTCTGCTGTAATCAGACCTTTATTTACATTTATATAAGATTTATAATGCTTTAAAAAAGATACATCCGTCGTCTTGTCTTTCATAATGATTGTGAACGATAGGCAAAAATCCATAAAAAGTCAGCGATGTTGTAGTTTTTAGCGTTTCCATATGGAGTCTACTGACAGACATAAGTTCGAACTATACGCTATTTTGGTATTAGAAATGGCAACAGCAAAAGATGCATGTGCATATACGAGCCAGTCTGCCCCACAAGAGGAAAGAGGAAACCCCCCCCCCCCCCCCCCAATCCCCCAGACCCCACCCCACCCCCCCCTGACCCCTCCACACCCTGGATTGGAAATAATGTAAATAATTCAATGTGATGATCTTGTGTGATGACTGTATTATGATGATAGTATATATCTGATAGTATATATCTGTATCATGAATCAAGTGGACAAGTTGAAAAACTTATTCGGGTGTTACCATTTGGTAACACCCTTTGCACACCCTTTGCACACTTTTGGCATTCTCTCGATGAGCTTCAAGAGGTAGTCATGGTTATTACTTCACAGGTGTGCTTGAAGCGCATCGAGAGAATGCCAAGAGTGTGCAAAGCAGTAATTAGAGCAAAGGGTGGCTATTTTGAAGAAACTAGAATATAAAACATGTTTTCAGTTATTTCACCTTTTTTTGTTAAGTACATAACTCCACATGTGTTCATTCATAATTTTGATGCCTTCAGTGACAATCTACAATGTAAATAGTCATGAAAATAAAGAAAACCCATTGAATAAAAAAGGTGTGTCCAAACCTTTGGCCTGTACCGTACATATATACATGGATGTCATTGTGATTTTTTTTATGTTGATTGGATGTTTTTATTATATCCACAAAGTTCAATGAGCAAGTTGTGTTATGTGTGACCATGTATGTTGAATTGTTGTACTGGTTGATTTTTTTTTTTGTGCACCGTGACTAGGTAAGGTTGTTTGGATTGGGTCATATAAGCGAATGCTGTAGGCTCAATAGTACAATTAAAGCCATAGTTACATCCGTTGAGCACTAGATGGCGACAAAACGGTAGCACTCAGACCACTGGATATTTATTTATAAAATAGATACACCGCTCCGGTCAAACTGTTTCTTGAACTCCTGCCAGCTGGCGGGCCGCATTTGGCCCGCTGGCCGTAGTGTGGACACCCCTGATGTAGTTGAATGCATCCTCAAGGTCAGTTTATTAATTTTCCCTTTCAATATCTTTTCAGTCAATGAAGTTTTAAATATACAAGCTCTGTGTTATTATAATGTCCAACATCCATGCAAGAAGATTGCATTATACAAATTCTGTTTATCACTAGGGGTATAACGGTAAGTGTATTTGTATTGAACCGTTTCTGTACGGGGGTTTCAGTTCGGTTCGGAGGTGTACCGAACGAGTACACATGCTAGCAGCGACCGGGCTAGGACAACATGTAAAAGCCAGAGCTGGAAGACCCTCCTGCCTCGATAAGATCTCCCGTTTGGGAACACTTTGGCTGCGCGATACAATAATGGAGGACGGAGGTTTGGCGACATTGTTCAGCAGCTGCTTCTGACAACACGTCAAACATGTGTTGTACTTTTCCTGCTTCCGGCTCCCAGACCGTAGTCGAAGAGCGCAGGGGAGACACTCCTCCAGGGCCGATGTATTCTCGGGGGCAACACCCTTCACTCTACCCGGGTCTCCACAGCTCCAGACTCCAGGGTAAATGACGAGTCCGGCGATTAGTTGCAAATCGTGGCTTTATTGAGGTCTTGTACACAGCCAATCCAACAAAACACTAGCCACTCCCCGCACTCACGCTACCGCTCCCTCACCTCGCTCGCCCACACACTCACCTCACATGCTGTCACATATTAAAGGGCCACACACACACATCCGCTACTCTCATAACACATGCTAACCCATTTGAAGCGTAACCACCGCATTCAAGCAGCCTCTCCTCGGCGAGTCAGGCAGGGCTAAAGCAATAACAAATGTATTTATAGCAGCAGATATAAGTCCATATTACATTAAAAACTAGATTTTAACCCACTTCTATGGTGGAAGAACAATGAGCCCATATATCCTATTACTGCCAAGTTAGCCAGGCTGGGGGGGAAAGAAAAGTTAATCTGAGGCTGAGTTGACTTGAAACTGTTTAATGTTGCACTTTTTATATGTAGAAGAAAAGTTTTGTCATTTTATTTAATCCAAGCAACAACTTGAGGCAGTTTAATGTTGATTAACGTGGACCCCGACTTAAACAAGTTGAAAAACTTATTGGGGTGTTACCATTTAGTGGTCAATTGTACTGTACTGTGCAATCTACTAATAAAAGTCTCAATCAATCAATCAATCAAAAAAAGCACTTTATATGTAGAAAGGTTTTGTTAAGAAACCATTCTGAGCCTTAACTTATTTCGTTTTTATTTTATACATGTTGACCACATTAACCCTGGCAATGGATCCTGTGTGTAAATAAATGATAAATGGGTTGTACTTGTATAGCACTTTTCTACCTTCTAGGTACTCAAAGCGCTTTGACACTACTTCCACATTTACCCATTCACACACACATTCACACACTGATGGAGGGAGCTGCCATGCAAGGCGCTAACCAGCACCCATCAGGAGCAAGGGTGAAGTGTCTTGCTCAGGACACAACGGACATGACGAGGTTGGTACTAGGTGGGGATTGAACCAGGGACACTCGGGTCGCGCACGGCCATTCTTCCACTGCGCCACGCCGTCCCGTGTGTATATGTATGTTATGCCATTGTTTACAAATTTGGTAAATAAATAACTAAAAAATTTATATTTTGTTGTTTTCTTACTGTAACGAAAATGAACCGAACCGTGACCTCTAAACCGAGGTACGCACAGAACCGAAATTTTTGTGTACCGTTACACCACTATTTATCACATCTACTTTTAGTCTGGTTATGGTAACAAGGTCTACCAGAAAATATCTACCATGTATGGAGATATCTGCTGATGTCACAGTTTGGTAAACGTCACAAGTCGGGGGAAATCTCAAATGGCTTGTTTGAAAGAAGACACAATTGTTTTATAGATATCTTTTTATCGCCTCCATTGTTTAAATTTCACATTTTTGGCACTTAGTCCCTCGCTTCCTTGCTCCCTGTAAGTTTCTTCTAGATCATAAATCATGGCTCACACCTGTACAGAAGAAGTCTGAGTAGGTATTCCCACAAGTTGGTACACTTTGACAGCCATTTAGGACACGGAACTGGTGAGGACGACACAAAAAGATGCTCGGTTCGACCCCGACCCCCAGCCCTTTTCTTCGTTAGGAATATGAGACATTTTTCATCTAAATGGGAACATATAAACGTCCTATTCGTCAGAATCCTAATGACATCAGACCTTATACTGTAAGTGATGTGTTATTATGTTTGTTGGCCCCTTTAAAGTCTACAGTGAGCAGAAATCAGTGATGAAGAAAAATCAAAAAAGCAAACGCCAGGATGCGTTTTTGAAATTAATGCGCCACATATGCTTTAAAATGATCAACATACGTAAATATTAAATGTTTTTATGAATGTGCCTGTTACTACATTACATATATACTATAAGAATTAAACATTTATAGACACTTCCATTGAGGTTTTCCTCAATGGAAGTGTCTCTAAATATTTTCATTCAACTAGGTCATTGTCATCTCAGGGCATTCCATCGATCGCAACTGGACTGTTTTCTGTTCTCAATGGAGATGTTTGGATGTTTTCTAAGGGCTTTATAGGCGGAATTGCGCGGTTCCCATAGGCTCCATTGTAAGCGAACATTTATTTAATATTTAGAATCCAAAAACAAAAAACAACATCCATCGTCATGTCTTTCATAATGATTGTGAACAATAGGCAAAATTCCAAAAAAAGTGCAGTTCCCTTTTACCTTTACTTGCGTTCACTCAATGTTTCTTTCATCCCCCCAAAAACATGTGACATAATTCATTTTTTTGTCTTCTTTCCATTCAGGATGCTGTCCATGCCCATGCAGCCTGGCCAGCAGTACGTCATAAAACCCAAATATTACCATGCACACACCACCCACACACAGACGCACATTCAACCTCCACTTGCAAGGCCAATCCCTCTAACAGGACACCACCCATTACAAGGTAACTATTCTTACTTCCACTTCAGACTTAAATGTGTTTGTTGTGCAAAGGATAACAGGTCAACTGGAAACTGGCAAATATGATAAAATAGAAAAAAATATATTGCTTTTGAATTGTGGTTCAATAAAACTTTTTGAAAAAAGAAACAAAGGAAACTGGCCCATACAAAATGATGTTATCCTTCAAAGGGATTTATGATGATTTTAACACACTTATTTGAGGTATAGAAATGAATTGGATTGTCTTTAGTTTAAATTTTGATCCACAGTCACATTTATAACCTACTTTCTGCAATTGTCTTAAAGATGTTGATTTGTTGGGCTGTTCTCAGATTACCCTTTCCAAAAGTATCATAATGTATCTTTTTAAAAAGTACACTGTTTGAATATATATTTTAGGGCTGTCAAACGATTAAAATAGTTATTACGATTAATTGCATTTTGTTCATAGTTAACTCAAAATTAATCGCGATTAATCGCAGAAAGATATAATTTTTCGTCATTAATAAGTGTACCCTAGACAGATAATTAATACGTTTTTAATACCATGACTGGAAAATTAATTTGATTTAATTAAATATTTTTAAACATTATGCTTTTTGAAACAGCTCTTGAAACATGTTTTTAAAGATAATTAATTAAAAAATACCTGCAGTGCGTGGTGTCCTGCCAGAGTTTGTATTTTGATGGAATACAGCATTTGTATTCCTGCTTTAGGAGCACTTGCATTTAGAGGAGATAAGCTACACTTCAATGTTTAGATAGCAGTTTCACGCTATCATTTTAATAACATAAAATGTGGATTGTTAGGATTACAGATGTCCGATAATATCAGACTGCCGATATTATCGCATGATAAATGCTTTAAAATGTAATATCGGAAATTATCGGAATCGGTTTGAAAAAGTAAAATTTATGACTAAAACAGCGCTGTACGGAGTGGTACACGGACGTAGGGAGAAGTACAGAGCGCCAATAAACCTTAAAGGCACTGCCTTTACGTGCCGGCCCAATCACATAATATCTACGGCTTTTCACACACACAAGTGAATGCAATGCATACTTGGTCAACAGCCATACAGGTCACACTGAGGGTGGCTGTATAAACAACTTTAACACTGTTACAAATATGCGCCACACTGTGAACCCACACCTAATAAGAATGACAAACACATTTCCGGAGAACATCCGCACCGTAACACAACATAAATACAACAGAACAAATACCCAGAACCCCTTGCAGCACTAACTCTTCCGGGACGCTACAATATGCACCCCCCGCTACCCCCTACCCCCGCCCCCCCAACCCCGCCCACCTCAACCTCCACATGCTTTCTCAGGGAGAGCATGTCCCAAATTCCAAGCTGCTGTTTTGAGGCATGTTAAAAAAAAAAAATGCACTTTGTGACTTCAATAATAAATATGGCAGTGCCATGTTGGCATTTTTTCCCATAACTTGAGTTGATTTATTTTGGAAAACCTTGTTACATTGTTTAATGCATCCAGCGGGGCATCACAACAAAATTAGGCATAATAATGTGTCGGACCCAGTGATTCTGATATTATATATGTGTGTCGGGACCCAGTGATTCCACGAATGTATATATCGGTATCGGTTGATATCGAAATCGGTAATAAAGAGTTGGACAATATCGGAATATCGGATATCGGCAAAAAAGCCATTATCGGACATCTCTAGTTAGGATCATGTTTTGACTATCAAAGGTGATATTTTTTTCTACCTGAATAAATGTTTCTGATATTCTGTATTTGACAAGTTGTAAATATCTCTGCATGACAATGTTTTAACCTTCTCTACCTACGTATTAATACAATGTAATATTCCGCCAATTAAACATTCTGTAATTGTGGAATATCAATCAGAACAGGTTATAAAAGAATATACTATATTGTGTAGTGAACTGTAATTACCCAATGTGGGCTGCAGAGGGCAGCGGCAGGCATGCCTGCAGTATTAAACCTAGTCTCAGTTGTAGCGAAGAAGAAGACAAGATTGTTCATAGAGTCTTTTTCCCTTAATTTCAATCTGCCAGAAAATATTTATTTAGGTAGAAATATCACAGAATAATAATGTAGCATGATCATATTGTAAGACAATTTTCCTTGTTTTGTTTGTTAGACCGGATGTGAAGCGTAGCGCTATTATTCTGAAGCCGCCAACCGGACGTGTGTGATTGGTGTGAGAAAACACTTTACATGTTTTGACGAAAATCTCAGATACAAGTGACTTTAGACTTTCTCTCTAAGGTCTTTGTTTCTGCTGAGCTTGTAATCCAAAGCAGTTCGAGTAAAAATCTACATTTTGTGTTATTAATGCACATAACTGTAATCCAAACAAGGACGTGAAGCTCCTTGTCACTACAAGCCATAATGTTCGCCAGCAGCATTTGCTCTTATGATGTTGTCTCACGGCAATTGAAGGTAAGATTGTCTTGTCCTGTTCGGAGAAGGACTTGCCATGGCTTTGGATCTGAGATTTCTATAAGGTCCCCCTTTTCTTTGTGCAGTCCTGCTAGATATTTTTGAGGTTGTGATTCAACTAACTGGACGCCAATACTCACAATACACGCCAAGCTACGGAACACGCCGAGGGTCAAAAACGTTAATCGCGCCTTTAAAAAATGATCGCCGTTAAAGGAACTTATAGTTAACGCGTTATTATCGTGTTAACTTTGACAGCCCCAATATATTTGAAAACAAACATCTCCGCTATTTTTTTTAAAAACATTGGAAAATCAATCAATCAAAGTTTATTTATATAGACCTTAATCACAAGTGTCTCAAAAGGCCGCACAAGCCTCAACGACATCCTCGGCCCAGATCACACATCAGGGCAAGAAAAAACCCAATTGGAACAATGAGAAACCTTGGAGGGGACCGCAAATCTGTTACTTTTTGTCACATGTTGGTGTTACTGTGCGCATTCCAAGATCATATGAAAATAATATTTTATCCTTAATTATTTTGTGGGCCCTCAAGCTAAGTAGTAATTTTGCACAGGCGCCGTCTTTTACTTTAGCGGCTAATCCAACTTTGTACTAGCGCATGTTGACAAAACAGTCCCATGTAAAATGTTGTGGACAAATAAACACAAATTATTTTTTTTATAGATATCAGAGCAGAAGTAGAAGGAACTAGAGTATAGGGGATGCTGGTAGACAGCATGTGTTAGGATGCCCACGTAAATACTGTATGTCCGTCAATCTGTGAGCTCCTCCCCCCTGGCCAATAGCATATACCTAATGTCCAAATAAGTACGTCTACGTCGCTGTAACGTCACAATGTAGACGGACAGCAAAACCCCGCGCCCGGAAGCATCTAAAGCTGCGTGAAAACAATTTTTTGATTTCCCAGTGTTTCAAAGTACAGCATCACCACTAAACTCTTGGTACCACCAATAGTACTTCATCAATAACTGCATTAATTAGAGATTTATGAATTTGCATGTATGAAAATAAGAATAACAGCGAACATACTTAATATTCATCAGTTCCCCATCACACTAGCCACGTGTACTTGGACAACATTTATTTAATCTGATCATCATGCGGATTAGAATGTTGCTGTGCACCTGGACCCGTAAAAAACTGATTATGACGTGCATTTTCATGTATCACACCTTAAATCGGAAAGCCTTACTTTGACATGCGCAGAACTTAACATAAACGAAAAGGTGTGTTATTGTTTGTGCTATGGCGTCATCTTTTGGACAAGTTCGCTGAAAAAGCAGTAGACTTCCACTGTAAACAAAAATGGGTTTGTGCATTTCTACATGTCTGACATTATCACGGTATTTATAATTTTTTTTCCTTCTGTTCACTACTTTTGTTTTACCTTTCTTTTTTAAATGGAGCTGTTCTGTGCTTTTTATGTTGTGATTATGTACGAGTTGCGGCGTGTCTTCATATTACGACATTCTGTGTATGTGTTTGAGGTTAGCAGTTAGCACTTGCAGTAGCTTTAAGGTTGTGAACAAAACAGCTCGTTAAGACGACAACTGGATCCCTTCTTTTATTGTTACATCGACACATGACACTCCAGACCATACTATGGATTGTATTAGTCTCGTTTTAAGGCAACAATGAGGGGAGATGGCAGCAAGACAATCGCTTCATTCCAACACTATTAAATTTAGTCCCCACTCCACCACCAAAATATAGCTGACATCAAAGACATGTGCAGTAAGGATAATTCTAACCCGAATTTCGGAAGATGTGTTTTACTTGGACTACAATCTGAATGACTATTGGCATAAACCACCCGTTTTGATCAGAATTTAATTTTGATCTGAACATGTGTGATCAAGTCAGAATATCCCGAATGGCGTGTTTACATGAATCATTTTTATTCCGGTTAGGCTTTTAATCCGATTAATTGTGTCCATGTGCACAGAGCTACTGATATTTGACTCATATGACTAATCTAACTTGCTTGTGTTGAACCTCATTGCAAAGCATAGTTACTTTTTCTGCAAATGCTATTTCTGACTCTGAATCTGAATGAATAGGAATTTAATGGTAGGGTAATGACTACTATTTTTTTCTTTAACAGACTTGGTGAAAGTAGCAGATGTGATTACTATTCAAAATCAGAAAGCCTTTTCTTGCATGCACCAGTTTTGTGCCACAGCTGCTAAAGCGATTCTCCAGCTCCTCACTCCTACGGCTTACTGACGCTGCTCTAACACCTTTTGACAAAGTCGTTTGGGCTTTAGCAGGGAGGATTTGTACTTGCTCCTGAACAAATGCTTAAATCAACAGTAAAAATAACATGTTGAACCAATATTTTCTGTTTTAGCGCCATAGTAGGAATTACAAGCAATGTCGGAATTGCGCAAATTCACACAAATTCAACCAATCCCTGCAAATTTTGCAACGCCTTACAACTTTGTCCAATGCACGCAAATTCCCCACATATTTTGGCTAAATCATAGTAATTTTTGCCAATGGAATTTGTCTCTGAGCGGCGCTCAAATGCGCATGTTAACGGTTTACTCAAAACTTTTGTTTGTTTCTTGTGTAGGCAAAGCAGGAACAACAATGTGTAACCATATATTAACTCTTTATTGATCAAACAGCACAATTGTCGTCCGCCTGCGTAGTTCCGACCTACTTCCTGTTCCTGTCCAAGCCTCCTGAGTAATGTAGTGTATGAACATTTAGCAACACATTGGCATCCTGACTTCCTAGTTTATTCTTTTTTTTATATATATCCAGGGTAAGACAGTTAAGAATAGGGATGATGTTTGATAAGAAATTATGGAGTTCGAGCCCATTATCGAATCCTCTTATCGAACCGATTCCTTATCGATTCTCTTATCAAATCCAGATAGGTTGTTGTATATGGAAAAAAACACACAATATTTGGTTTAACAAAAGCTCACTTTTATTATATAAGAAAAAAATAAAATTAAATAAATAAATATTGACTGTTGTTACCCCCTAAAAAAATAAAATTAAATAAATAAATATTGACTGTATACTAAGTGGGATTTTTCAGAAAAACAAATATACAGGTAAAAGCCAGTAAATTAGAATATTTTGAAAAACTTGATTTATTTCAGTAATTGCATTCAAAAGGTGTAACTTGTACATTATATTTATTCATTGCAGACAGACTGATGCATTCAAATGTTTATTTCATTTAATTTTGATGATTTGAAGTGGCAACAAATGAAAATCCAAAATTCCGTGTGTCACAAAATTAGAATATTACTTAAGGCTAATACAAAAAAGGGATTTTTAGAAATGTTGGCCAACTGAAAAGTATGAAAATGAAAAATATGAGCATGTACAATACTCAATACTTGGTTGGAGCTCCTTTTGCCTCAATTACTGCGTTAATGCGGCGTGGCATGGAGTCGATGAGTTTCTGGCACTGCTCAGGTGTTATGAGAGCCCAGGTTGCTCTGATAGTGGCCTTCAACTCTTCTGCGTTTTTGGGTCTGGCATTCTGCATCTTCCTTTTCACAATACCCCACAGATTTTCTATGGGGCTAAGGTCAGGGGAGTTGGCGGGCCAATTTAGAACAGAAATACCATGGTCCGTAAACCAGGCACGGGTAGATTTTGCGCTGTGTGCAGGCGCCAAGTCCTGTTGGAACTTGAAATCTCCATCTCCATAGAGCAGGTCAGCAGCAGGAAGCATGAAGTGCTCTAAAACTTGCTGGTAGACGGCTGCGTTGACCCTGGAACTCAGGAAACAGAGTGGACCGACACCAGCAGATGACATGGCACCCCAAACCATCACTGATGGTGGAAACTTTACACTAGACTTCAGGCAACGTGGATCCTGTGCCTCTCCTGTCTTCCTCCAGACTCTGGGACCTCGATTTCCAAAGGAAATGCAAAATTTGCTTTTGTCAGAAAACATGACTTTGGACCACTCAGCAGCAGTCCATGCTCATATTTTTCATTTTCATACTTTTCAGTTGGCCAACATTTCTAAAAATCCCTTTTTTGTATTAGCCTTAAGTAATATTCTAATTTTGTGACACACGGAATTTTGGATTTTCATTTGTTGCCACTTCAAATCATCAAAATGAAATGAAATAAACATTTGAATGCATCAGTCTGTGTGCAATGAATAAATATAATGTACAAGTTACACCTTTTGAATGCAATTACTGAAATAAATCAAGTTTTTCAAAATATTCTAATTTACTGGCTTTTACCTGTATACAGTAACACAAAAACAACCTGTCTCTGTGATCACTATAGGTGTATAAATAAAAATATAGTGTTGAATAAAACCAGTCCCTTGGGCACAAAACTGAAAATAATACAGCTCTCCAAAAAGTGCACTTCTGCTGCTATTGGAACATACTAACTACACACACTATGACACTAAGAACGCCACAGTCATCAATCAACAATTCTTCTTCCAAAAAATTTGCATGTCTGCTTTTTCCGGATCAAGTCTGACCCGCTCTTCGCTAATCATGTCGCCAACGGTGGAAAAAACACGTTCACTTGACGTGGAACTAGCTTGGACACACAGATAGGTTTGACGACATCCTCCTCCAATCTGTATTCAAACCTTCTGGGGTCCATCAGTGTGGCATCCTCCAGGAATGACTGCACGTCCTTGTCCTGGAGGGAAAATGAGGGACAGACACAGCATAGAATTAGGGGGGAAATTAGCTGAATGTGAAGACTAGGGTGTCTGTTATTTTTTTTTTGTTTTGTTTTTTTTTTGTTTTTTTTTTTGTTTGTGTCCTGTCCAGCTTCTCAGGCAAATCATATAGTTGATGTAGATGCCCATGTCGGCTGTTCAGATTTACTTTACAAAAGAGAAGTGTAGGATACTTCTCTTGTTGCCTTATTTGTATTTGACTTTATTAAATGTATTTATATTATCATTTAGTGCAGCCGGGCCGGAGCAGGAGGGGATAGAAAGAGAAAAAAAAAGAAGACAGAGGGGGAAATTGTGGGGACAAGAGGGGGATTAGACAGAGAGACAAAAACAACAACAGCAAACAACAACAACAACAACAATAGAGCAACATCAGCAAATATGACATGTACAAATATGATGGTAAAAGTAATAGCAAATAAGCAGTTAGCGAAAAATAAAAAATAATACAGAAATGACAATGAGCATTATTACACTACAAATGGATCAATACAAATACCAATAGAAATAGCGCTATTGATAATGAACAATACCAATAATTTACCTTTATTATCAACAATACAGTTGTTTAAATGCAACAATACATATACGTAATGATAACTTGAGATACGAAAGAATGCAGAAAAATGGAGGGGGAGAAAGAGAAGCAACCTACATTAACCTTGTAGATTGTTATAGTCACAATAGGTTAAGCTTTGTCAGTGTGCCATGTGTTACACCCAGTTTACCCTAGGGCAACAACGTTAATATATGTTTGATGAAACGTGATTATGTGCATGAGTGTAAGTATGCATATGTACTTGTATATGTACAGAATGTGTATATGTGTTTGTACAATGAATGTATATGTACAGAATGTGTATATGTGTTTGTACAGTGAATGTATATGTACAGTATGTGTATGTGTATGTTTGTATATTGAATGTGCGTGTGGATGTACGAACATTAGGTAGGTAAATATGTACTGTATTTGTGTATGTATGTGGGAGCGTAGGTACCTATGTACGTATGTGAGCATATGTGAATTTGCATGTACAATACATTCGACTCCCAGAGTGCGTGGGAGCCAGAGCACGGCCCCATCACCCCCGAGAGCCCAACCCACAAACAGGAGGCGTGGTGCCCAGGGAACCAGGGACCACCCCCCCACGCAGCCAAGCCGGTCAGCGACAGGAACCCCAGAGCCCGACCCACCGTACCGCCCACAAGGGCCAGCAGCAGGCCGCAGACAGACGCACCCGGCAGAGGACAGGGCACGAGAAAAGCAGGGGACAGCCAGACCCCAAGCCAGCGAGAGACCACACCCCACACGGGCAGAAAGGCGAGACGCCCCGCCCGAGGGACCCAGAGACTCCCCGCAACCGGACGGGAAGACCGCCCCCGCCCCACCGGCAACCGGGCCCCCACGAGCCCACCCCCCACCCCCGGAGAGCGCGGCGAGGCCAGCCCCCGGCCACCCCACCCAAACCGGCCGCCGCAGGACCGCACAGGGCCACGGGAACCACCCACCCCACCCGCAGGGACCCCAACGATGGAGATGGAACAACCAGCAACCGCCCCGCCGAGCCCCCCCCTGAGGGAGGGGAAAAATTAAAAAATAATATTAATAAAATATATTAAAAAATAAATAAATTAATTAATTAATTAATTAAAAAAAAAAGAATTAAAAGAAGATCACAGACATGCTGACAAACAAGGTCACTACCCCAGCAACTGGCCGACTCGCAGCACCTCGGAATACCTTGCAGCACCAAGATACCACAATAGACGCAGGGACTAGGCCCAACAGGCCCCAACCAAGACGGGCACCCGGAAGGGATGGACAGCGGGACCCAGGAGCTCCAGACACGCAGTTCGGATGCAGTAGCCTGAGGCGTCGACCCCCGTCTGACAGGCAGGCCCAGAGCGTACCCCCAGAAATATACATACATACATACATATATACATACACATACACACATACATGTATACATACCCACACATACACATATATACATATACATACACATATGTACACATACACATATATAAACATACATACATACACACACATATACATACATATACACAGTTCGTCAGCCCCGACAGCCATCACGCGCGCGCGCTGCCACCAGTCACAACATCAGCCACACCCCTGCACCAGACCCAGCAGCCACGGGCGCCCACACCACAAACAAACGGCAGCAGAAACAGCAGCCGCAATAACCCCAGACAGCCAGCACCAGCCAATCAAATCAAAGCGATCAAAAAAAAACTGCGACCAGCAACCACATGCCACCAGGACCACGGAGACCAGCCGGCGCCAGCCCGCCAGTCAGCCCGAACGCCAACACGCAAACAAGAGACACCAAAAACCCCCCCAACCAAAAGGCCCCCCACCCCAACCCAAACCCGCACAAACACACCACTGCCCAAACAACCGAGACACAGCATCCAGACCAGACACGGGGGCTGCGCCGCCACCACACCAAGTCACCAACAGAGACCCCACAGCGCAAGGTCGGGCCACACGGGCACGGACCCCACCCAACAGGAAGTGAGACCCGCGCGACGCCACACACAAATAAATAATAAGATTTAAAAAAAAAAAATAAAAAAAAAAAAAAATAAAAATAAAATAAAATTAAAAAAATAAAATAAAATAAAAATAAGTAAATAATAAAAATAAAAATGATAAATACATTAAAAATAAAAAAATATATATAACAATAATAAATGAATAAAAGCCTGGCAGGCCACCAGACCGCAGTCCCCGCCGGCCGACGAGGCAATGAGGGGTGTGCCGAACCCCAAACCCCCCATGCATGTGTACAAGGCCCCCAGAGTGTCTACTGTGTAGTTAAAATTAGGAGGTCAGCCGTTACAGCCGACCTCCAGTCCCTATTGATGTGTGTACTGTAGCGTGAGTGAGATATGTATGCTTGTGGGAACTAATAATGCGATTAAAATTGGGGGACATCAAGGTCATGGTGGGTCCCAACCAAACCAAGCCCCCCAAATCCTAAGTGTCTAATATGCAGCTAAGATTGAGGGATGGACGAGCAGGGGACAAGACAGGAGGACTGGAGCCCCATTGGAGGCATCCTCAACCCCCCGCCATGCCTCCCCGCAGGACAATCCCCAAAGTCCTATATATGTGTGACTGTGTGCGCTATAAGTAGGAGGAGTAGAGGGCCCGGACATCCCCCCAGTCCACGCGGCCGACAACCAGGAACTACGGCCAGGAGGCCGCCACCCCCCGCCACAGCCCGTGACCCACACCAGACCACTTTAACGTGACGCCACGCGAGCCCTCCCCCCGCCAAACAAAGCCAGCCCCCGCCCGCCCCAACCCAACCCTGCAGAGCCCATACCGGCAACCAAACTTAGAAAAACCGCACAGCCCCCACGCCCAATGCAAACACCGCATCCCGGCCATCCACACAGCAACGTGCCCATACGAGTCCCGGCCAGGGGAAGGAGCCCCCCAACGGGGGAAGAAGCCAATGCATCCCGTCCGCCCGCCAGCCCCCAAGCCAGCCGGCAAGCCAACGCCAGCCAGCCCCACAACCCCACAAGCGCACAGACACCAGCCACAGTCCCCCAACCACTCCAACCCAACACAGCGATGCCAACCGCTGGTATCACCGCAGCAACCAACACCACCACCGCCCGTCCGCAGCGTAAACACCCGCGGCCGCCGAAACCAAAACAAAAAAGCGACCGACCCCGTAAACCACAACAACGCACACCCCCGGCTACCACCGAGGCCACCAACCCACCTACCCCAACTCATCCACAGCCAGGCCAATTGAGCCACCGGAAATCCACACCCATGCACACACCTACACATTCATATACACATACATACACACATACATATATGCATATACATATACATACACATACACACATATACACACGCATGCATATACATATAAACATACACATCCACACATATATACACATTAATACACCCACACACATATACATAAGCCCACATATACACAAACACATACATACACAACACACACACAAAAAAAAAAAAAAAATAGAAAGAAAAGAAAAAAAGAAAAAGAAAAGAAAAAAAGAAAAAGAAAAGAAAAATAAACCCTTTAAATAAAGTAAAATAAATAAAAATAAACAAGAGGCCTGGTCGCCAACAGTGCCCAACGCCACCAAACCCCGCAGCCCCTCCCGCACGTCCAGGCCCCCCCCGCCCACCACCCACCAGGCATCCCATCCGGCAAAAAGCCATAAGGGCCCAGCCCTGCGCCCACAGCCGGCATGCCACGGCACCTCAGCAGACCCGGCGCCGCGATCAGCAATGCACACCGGGGCAGCGACACATACATATGTACCTACATACATACACACAGATTTCACCATACATATATACAAACGTACACACACCCACATACACGCGTACCCATATATAATTTAACAGAATAAGTTAAATATATTAAATAGATAAAAAAAAAAAAAATAATAATAATAATGATAATATATATATATATATATATATATATATATATATATATATATATACATACACACATACATATACATATATATACACACATACATACACATACATACATACATACATATATACATACATACATATACATATATACACATACACATACATACATATATATATATATATATATATACATACACATAAAATAAATTAAAATAAAAAAATAAAATTAATAAAAAAATAAGGGCAGAGTAAAACACAGGAGGGGGACTCCCGCAGGGCAGTCGGGCAGCACCGCCGGGGCCCCAACAAGGGAGGCAAGCAGTCCCCCCAACCCGGCACCAGGCAGGCCCGCACAGCCGCAGCGCAGGGCGACCCCGGGCAGACCCCGCCCCGCGCCCCAGGGGAAGGAGAAAGCCCACGGACACCCGGAGCCAGAGGGGCACGAGCCGACCCCCGCCCGACAGCGGCAAGACCCCAGCCCCACGGGCGCAACCCCCCGCCCAACCACCCACGGGAGGGACAGCCCCCCCAACCAACCCAAGGCGGCCGCCCACAGCCCCACCCGCACCCCAACACCCGCCCAGGCACCTCCACCCACCCCCAGCCACCAGACCACCCACGGATCGGCCCGCCAGGCCGGAACCAGGAAACACACCCCAGGCCCACCCGACACCGCGGCACACGGCCCCCCCGGCACCCAGGACCCCCCACCCACGGAGCAAGACCCCCGGGACAGAGCCCCAGCCCCGGCCCCCAAGGGAGTCAGGTCAGAAAATTAATTAGCGGTGCCCAAAGAGATCGGAATTCTGTCAGTTGTTGGTTTGATTCAGCAGACATTCTTTCCATAACTACATAATCTAATAAAATGTTTTTGTAAAGGTTTATACATAAATTATTTTTTGATTTCCAATTTATGAGAATAGTTTTCTTGGCGATGCCTAACGCATTTATAAGGAGGTATGTTTTGTTTATATCAAGATCAGTTGCGGAGAGATCACCCAACAGGCAGAGTGCGGGGGAGATGGGAATAGGAATCTCTAACGCTAATGACAGGTTCTCGCACACTCCAAGCCAAAAGTTACTCACGGGAGCACAGGACCACATTATCTGAGCAGTGTACACAGATGTTAGAGTCAGCTAAACCCATTTTATACATTCTTAGACCGGTGTAATGTATTCTGTAAAGTATTTTGAGCTGAATCAGTCGTACATTTGGATTCTTAATCAAACGAGTAGTATTGAGGCATATTTGTTTCCAGAATTCTGGGTCACAGCTTGTTGATACGTCTGAGTGCCATTTAGAAGTTGGAATACTTATTGTGTTATCTATTTTTGATAAGAGAGCATATAATTTGGATAAAGCTTTGGGGGCAGATGTTTTGAAGAATTTAACGGTCGTAGGATTACTTTCCCATGTTGTTTTGATGAATCTTGCGCTGATTACAGATTTGATTTGTATATATTCTAGAAATTTATTAGGATTGATTGCATATTGTGTTATTAAACTTTTAAAAGAGATAAAACTGTTTGCATTGATGATATCCCCAAGGCATCCGACTCCCTTATCATACCATGTTGGAAAGTTCAATGGCTTCTTGTTTAAAAGAAAATCAGGATTATTCCAAATAGGCGTAAATTGGCATGGAGTGAGCGGGGACCCAGTTATTTTCAAAAACTCCCACCAAGCTGTTAAGGTAGTGCGTATATTAATACTTTTAAAGCAGTTGTGTTTTCGGAGAATTTGGCTAATAAAGGGCAAGTTAGAAATTGGGATCTCCTGGCTAAGTGATTGTTCAATCTCTAACCATAAACTATCTAATAAAGTGGGATTGATCCATTTTAATATATATTGTAGTTTATTTGCAAGGAAATAATTTGGAAAAGTTTGGGAGTTCTAGACCCCCATGTTCTTTGGGTTTTTGTAAAGTTTTAAGGCTGATTCGTGCTGGTTTACTCTTCCAAAGAAACTGATTGATGTGTGAGTCTAGTGACTTAAACCAGATTTGAGAAGGTTTGGTTGGAATCATTGAAAATAGATAATTAACCCTAGGCAAGACCATCATTTTCACGGTAGAAACCCTTCCCATAAGTGAGATTGGCAGTGTTTTCCAACGCGCCAGATCATCCTCAATCGATTTTAAGATTGGGGAGTAATTCAAGCGATTCAGATCTGACAATGTGGAGGAAATATTGATTCCCAGGTATTTAATGTTCCCTTTATGCAGTGGAATCGATGAGGTGCTCTGAAAGTCAAAATTAATTGGTAACACAGTAGATTTGGACCAGTTGATGGAGTAATCTGAAATAGAACTGAATTTATTGATAAGTGAGATTGTATCTTGAAGAGAAGAATGTGGATTTTGTAAGAAAAGTAATACATCATCAGCATAAAGGCTTATTTTATGATGAACGGTTGCGGTATGGATGCCTTTAATATTTGCATGCTGTCGAATAGCGGTTGCAAGAGGTTCAATAAATATAGCAAACAGTGACGGAGAAAGTGGACACCCTTGCCTTGTGCCCCTCATAAGATTAAACCTTGGAGATATTTGGCTGTTCGTTCTAACCGAAGCTGTAGGAAAACTATATAGGACCTTAATCCATTCTATAAATGAGTCTCCAAATCCAAATTTCTGTAGAGTAGCTAGAAGAAAATTCCAGTTCACTCTATCAAATGCTTTTTCAGCATCTAATGAAACAACAGCTGTTTTTAGATTATGAATAACAGAATAGTCTATCACATTGAGTAGACGGCGAACATTGTTGGACGATTGTCTTTCTTTGATGAAACCTGTTTGATCAGGATGTACTATATATGGAGTGACTTTTTCTAATCTTTGAGCTAATACTTTGCAGATAATTTTAAGATCAGCATTAATCAGGGAGATTGGCCGGTAACTGGATGGAAGTGTTGGGTCTTTATCAGGTTTTAGCAAGAGACTGATCGTGGCAGAGTTCATATTTGGAGGAAGGAATGAGTTTTCTTTAATCTCTAAAGCCATTTTCATAAATATCGGAGCAAGCAGTGACCAGAATGTTTTGTAGAACTCCACAGGGAACCCATCAGGCCCTGGTGCTTTATTGTTTGGCATCTGTTGAAGAGCATCGTGTAGTTCGCCTACAGAAATAGCAAGATCTAAATTTGATACCTGCCTTGTATTCAATTTAGGTAAGTCTATACCATTGAGAAATGTTTCAATGTCTGAAAGAGATGGGTCAATCTGGGGTGTATACAAGTTTCTGTAAAAGTCTCTAAAGATGGAGTTAATTTCCTCAGGAACGTGTGTAATGTTCCCAGCTGAATCCTTGATGGATGGTATAGAGTTTTTTTCTTTGTTTAATTTTAGTTGGTTAGCCAAATATTTGCTTGGTTTATTGTCATGTTCAAATTTTTCTAAGCGTAACCTCTGGAGCAGGAATTGACTTTTCTTATCAATTATTTCTCTTAAATCTAATTTGAGTTTTCTCAGTTTGTTCAGAGTGTGATCATGTTGTGAATTCGCATAAGCTAATTCTAATATTTTTATTTCATTTTCAAGTTCCTGCTCTAGTAAACGTTCCTTTTTTTTCTTGTATGATGAATAAGAAATAATTTTTCCTCGCATAACTACTTTTGCCGTCTCCCAGAGAACGCACGCCGTGATTTCTGGTTGATCATTAAAATCTAAAAAATCTGTCCATTCTTTCTCAAAATAGTTTAGGAAGTCTGGGTCCTTTAGTAATGATGTATTAAGTCTCCATTGTTTGATAGGTGCAGTGATAGTTTTGTTGGTGAGGGAAAGTGAGACAGGTGCATGGTCACTGATGATGATAGGATGGATGTGAATGTTTGAGATGTCAGATAAAATTGAGCTACTAGTTAAAAAGTAATCAATGCGAGAGAATGAGTGGTGAACTGGAGAAAAATAAGTGTATTCCCTAAGAGTGCGGTGATAAGAACGCCAGGCATCGCAAAGACCATAATCCTTCATATATTGCTTAAGTATTACCACTGACTGAGACTCACGGTGACTCCCAGTCACTCTGGACCGATCTATATTTGGATTAAATACTAAGTTGAGGTCCCCTCCTAGAATCAAGCAGTGGTTTGAGTGAGGAGAAAGTGAAGAGAAGAAAGTGTGAAAAAAGGAGGGGTCATCAACATTTGGACCATAAATGTTGGCGATACATAAGTTTCTCCCGTCAACAGAAATATTAAGAATGATGTATCTTCCCTCTATGTCAGTAATGGAGTTATGGACTGTAAAGTTGACCTTTCTACTTATGAGAATGGCTACGCCTCTCTGTTTGGAGTTGTAACTAGCAAGGTATGTGTGTGGGTATTGCGATGAATGCAGTTTTGAGGTATCGGACTTGGAGAGGTGAGTCTCTTGTAATAAAGCAATGTCTGCTTGCATGCTCTTCAAATGATTAAGAATTTTTATATTTTTTTCCTTTGACCCGACACCACGCACATTCCAAGTGACAAACTGTATAGTGGACATACTAAACTAGACTGTAACTAAGTGTGTGGATGTATGTGTGTACTTTATGTGTAAATAATGCATGTCTGTATCTAAATGTAAACCTATCATGCATATATGTAGGTGTGCAGAGTGTGTATAGTTGTGCATGTATTAGCTGTGAGTGTAAATGCTGATGACAACAAGGGGACACACAACAGGTGGAGAAATAGAAAGAGAAAAACAAAACAAAAAGCATAACATAAAAAGAAAAGAAGAAAGTGGTGGATTAAACAGGTAGTGAAATAAGTGACATAAAAAGGAAAACAAGAAAGTAAAATAGTAAACATGTTGGTTTACCGAAAGAAAGAGAGAGAGAGAGCGTATGGTGTTTACGTGAGCGCTATGTGACGCACAGGTGTATTGTGAGCAAGAGGGGGGAAAAAAAGAGAGGGATTGAAGCATAATGGAATAACAAAACAACAACAACAAAAAATACAACATTTACCGTGTTTCAGACGCTAATAATACAGCCACGGCGTGGCTTCTGGATCACGGTAAAGTTGGCCGTTGATGAAAAGTTTATCCACCGCGATGACTGCACGGCATCCTTCGGTGATAAACTTCTTGCGAAGCGGGAACAGATGGCGGCGCCTGTCGAGAATTTCCTTTGGAAACTGGTCGTTGATGCTGAAGTTGGATCCTTTCAGCTCTCGGCCCTGGTTCCTCACCCGCTCCTTCTGCTTGAAGTGTTCGAATTTGGCCACGATGGGTCTCGGCCTCCTGTTCTCCGGCTTTATGGCTCCAAGCCGGTGGACGCAATGGAAGGTGATGTTCCTGATGGTGTCCGCTGGAAGCTTGAGCTGGTGTTCCATGAAGGACTTGATGGTTTCCTCTGGATCTTCCTCGGTCTTTTCCGGTATTCCCGCGAAGACCAGATTGTCCCTCATGCTTCTCGCCTGGAGGTCCAACATCGTCTCCTTCATGCTCCTGTTTTCTCGAGTGAGTTGCGTCACTCCGTCGGTGAGGGATTTTACGGACTCACGAAGAGCGGCGTTCTCCTTGGCGAGAGAAATGACCTGCTGTTGTCCGAATTCCAAACTCTCTCGGATGGCTTGGAATTCCTTGTGGAGCACCTCGACAAGTGCGAGGCGGCCATCCAAACAAGTCAGCCTTTTGTCGATGGAATCCAGGATGTCGGTGAAGTTTGTGCCCGGTGGTGACACATGGCCAGGTGAGTCCTCCGGGCGGCTTCTTTTAGACGTTGGCGTCTTAGATGGTTTCCCCATGACGAGACGATCGTAGCACTCTTCGATGTAGCCTTCAAGTGCCTCCAGATTTTGATATTTAAGTTTTATTTGCTTTATTTTCTGAATGAATCTGAATTGTTTGGCAGCTGCGTGTGCCACTTGATTCTATTTTTTTTTCCCGCGTCACGTACGCTCTCTCTCGCGAGACTACAGCATTACTGACGCATCATCCCTACAGCATCTCATCCCTACAGCATCTCATCCCTACAGCATCTACAGGGTGTCTGTTATTAAGTCTATAGCATTAATATGTGGAGTTAAATTATGGAATAGATTAAGTAATGAAGTTAAACAATGTACTGATATGATCCACTTTAAGAGGTTGTTCAAATTAATAGTGCTTACAAAGTACAAAAAATAATTATGAGAAATACTTTCAGCCTTATTGAAAATAAGATATTCTTCATCTCAGTATATAAATAATGACTGAATTAATTAATTACATATTACAAAACTGTTGTATATACTAATTCACAGATGTTATTTTATTATAAAAAGGTCAGTAAATGATGTATATATATTTGTAAACGCTCTGAAGTGGGAAAGGGGTAGGATTAAATAAGCTTTACTTCTTCCTACTCCTTTTCGGACATGATGTAAAGTGAAATGATATGAAACTGTGATGTGTTATGCTGTAAGTGTGTTCATGCACGAAATAAACTAAAGAAAGAAAGAAAGCACTAGTTTATTAGACAGACCTGCAAACTCTGGAGTGGTGTAAACTACAAGATACCGTTAACGTTATCAGACACATACAAAAAGCCTAACGTTACCGTTAGCCACTGACTATGCTTAGGTAACGTTAGTCTAGCTAACATTACTGCAGTCCTGGTTGACATAAGAGGTAACCATATTTTAGCCTAAAGGCTACAAGTGAGCAAATATGGAAATTAACCGGCAACAGTTAACGTTAGTTACTCACCGGCTCTGTCGCTGCTTCTCCACGTGTCGAAGACACGACACGGTTCTCGAACGTTCAGGTTATGTGCAGCCTGAAAATGTTTCAACATGCTTGTTGTACTTCCCCCCCTTACATGAGAGCAGATTTTTTTTTTGTAAAATGAAGCCATGCCTTGAGGCGTTTTTTTCCAGTCCATTATTTTTGCTGCTTGTGTGACATCACAGGAAATGACGTAGCGTCATTAGACTGAGCTACGTCATTTCCTGTGATGTAGCTCAGTCTATTGACTGATCTACGTCATTTCCTGTGATGTCCCACAGGGCATTTCCTGTGGAACGGGATTCGTTCCCAGAGATTCGAATAAAGAACCAACTCTTTTTCTTTACTATAGTGGCCTCGATAACGGGAACCGGTTCTCAAAAAGGGATTCGAGTCCATGGAATCGGTTCTTTTCTTATCGAACAACCGGGAGAACCGGTTTCGAACATCATCCTTAGTTAAGAACATATTTTTTGTTTGCAATGCTGATCTAGCAAAGAGGCAGAATTTACTGTACATACCAGAGATGTTAAAGTCAAATGATAATTTCTCACTGTCCCTTATAAACCAACAAAAATGTTCGCTTTAGATCGCTCTCAACAGTTCATAAATTCCCTCAATCTGTTGGAACATAAATTAATTTTTAAGATGGACAAACACTTGTCAAGTACAAAACGTACACAAAGAATGTCTGCAACTTGTGGATGACAAAGCAGATAGCAGGCAATAAAGAAGTATTTGGTTGTGTTTCTTTCTGTAACTATTATTATTACTGGAATTAGTTGTAACAAATTCAAACAGTACAATATTTTGACGTCACACATTACATTTGTCACACACTCCAAAGCCAACCACACGAAACATCCTGCCTGATTGCAAATAATAATAATATAATAAAGACACACATATACAATAATGAATATAAGATATATTAATTACACTTATTTTTATTCCTGCGGTCAATTTACAGTCGTGTCTACATCTTTTTAAACCGGTTGTTGTCTTTCTGGCATTTTTACCATTTTAAATTATTTTCCTAGGCGAGTCAGGAAGACTTCGGTACCTTCCAGATCTTGTAACAGCACATAATCAATGACCACTCTAACGTACATGAACATTAATACTCTGTGGGCCTAATTTACTAATTCCAAATAGCTCGAACTAAACAGCTTGTGCAATCTCTAAAATAGTGTGTACTATTAGTGGCCATGTTGTGTGATCTACTAAGACAGTGTGTGCAATTGAAAAGTGGTACAGACCCCCTTATTTAAATGAGGATTTTGCATGTACTATAAGGGGCATCTGTTATGTACAGAGAAGGGAAGGAGGTGACAACCAAGGCAGAACTGTGGTTCACAAGGTTTATTTAAACCTTTGATGATTACGTGGTGTGTTTATGCTACCCTAAGTGAATAGGTGTAGGCTATGTGTATAATTAATAGTGTAAATGTTACCAGGGCTTGTTGTCTGTGAGTGTTGGATGTATCCTTTGTCGAATCAAGGGGGGGCAAGGCGAAGAGGCAGTCCGTAAACAGGCAAGGGGTCGAGGGTAGGAGCGAGGCAGCGTAGTCTGTGTCCGAGCAGGGGGGGTCGAGGATCGAGGGAGGCAGTCAGGAATCCGGATGGATGTCGAGAGGCAAAACACTATCACGGATGACAGGGAAGTCACTGCGGGAGACACAAGAGACATGAACAAGGGAGACACGGAGAGAGCAAAGAGAAGGCGAGCAAAGCTTAGGGAAGGGAATGCCAGACGTGATGCTTACTGGGAAGATGAGCGACGTTCTGGCAAAGGTTCCTCAGGTCCGCTGGTCTTTATGCCGCTCCCTCTCATCAGGTCCAGGTGCGTTGATAGGTGATTGTCTGCAGGCTTGTTGCTGCGTGGGCGTGTCTGAGCGCGCTGCCAGCGGAGGTGCCGGGTTGCCGAGGAAAAACGGGTTTGAGTCCGCGCCGTGACAGCATCACCACGGAGACACTCTCATTTACTGAACATTCAACTTATCATACTCCTACCTATGGCATTTTGCAATGTTTTCAAACAAGTAGGAGATATCTACCACTTTTCATGGGCATTTATGAAGCAGCCGTGCAGTGCATCTATATTTACGGGTGTCCAAACTACGGCCTGCGAGCCAAATGTGGCCTGCCAGCGTCTTCAGTTTGGCCCGCAAGATGGCACGATTTCAATAAACATCGGCGGGAAGCGGTGTATTCATATCATGTACAAATAGCCAGGGGTCTGTTAGTTGCCATATTGTTGCCATCTGGTGGGCATAGAAATGACCTCAACCGTTAGTGGGTGGTGCTTCAGTGGGTAAAGCACCACCCACTGAACGACGCGCGCAGCAGGCGTTTGCTGCAGTGATGTTGTCTCGCCAAAAAATAGTCCTTTCTTGTCGGTAACTGTGGACGTCCTGTCCTCCGGACCAAAGAGGAAAAGAACCAACCGGACTGTTATAGGCACAAAGTTCAAAAGCCAGCATCTGTAATGGTATGGGGGGTGTATTAGTGCCCAAGGCATCTGTGAAGGCACCATTAATGCTGAAAGGTACATACAGGTTTTGGAGCAACATATGTTGCCATCCAAGCAACGTTATCATGGACACCCCTGCTTATTTCAGCAAGACAATGCCAAGCCACGTGTTACAACAGCGTGGCTTCGTAGTAAAATAGTGCGTGTACTAGACTGGCCTGCCTGTAGTGCAGACCTGTCTCCCATTGAAAATATGTGTGTCACGTGGGGGTCGCATCTTTATGCAGGATCGTTCCTCCATTGCAACACGGACAACTCCGGACGAAAACGTAAAGGTACGAGATGGTTTATTTATAATAAATAATACACCGTACCAAACAGACAGAACAAAAGCGTGCCGAACGCACGGGAAGCTAAGGCTAACACTTAGCACAGGAATCTAGAAGGTGAATATACATAAACGTGACTGTTGCTTACCGCAAACAAGGAAGCCAGGACGAGTGAACAGAAAAGCAGGCTTAAATAGGGTCTCTTGATTAGGCACAGGTGTGCTTCCCGAATAACAGAGGCAGGTGAAAATAATACGTAACCATGGTAACAAACTCAAACAAGGAAGTGCACAACCAGGAACTGAGGTAGTCCAAAACTAACAGAACATAACTAAACTAAACATGATCCGAACCACGGATCATGAAAGTGTGGCGTATCATGAAGCATCAAATACAAAAACGGAGATTGTTGAACAACATAAGCTGTACATCAAGCAAGAATGGGAAATCATTCCACCTGAAAAGTTTCCAAAATTGGTCTCCACAGTTCCCAAACGTCTACTTAGTGTTGTTAAAAGGAAAGGCCATGTAACATGGTGGTAAAAATGCACCTGTGCCAACTTTTTTTGCAATGTGTTGCTGCCATTAAATTCTAAGTTAATGATTATTTGCAAAAAAATTTTTTCAAAAGTTTCTCAAATTGAACATTAAATATGTTGTCTTTGTAGTCTATTCAATTGAATATAAGTTGAAAAGGATTTGCACATCATTGTATTTTGTTTTTATTTACGATTTCCTCAACGTGCCAACTACACTGTGTCATGATCCGTGGTCGGATCATGTTTTGTTTATGTTATGTTAGTTTTGGACTTCCTTAGTTGTTTTGTGCATTTCAGGGGTTTGTTGTGTACGCGCATAAAAATGTTTTAAATTTGATTTTCTTCTCAGGTTATATTTCTTCTCTTTTGTTTAGAAGAATTGTTGTACATTTTTGGGTAGCAGGTTATAGTCTTGTTTTGTATATAATTTTAGCTTTTTGCAAATGCACCAAAACATAGAATTTCAATATTTTTGATTTAATAAATTATGGTTTTTAATGTTCTCTATATCCAACATTATGTATTATTCTAATTGATCTTTTTTGTTACACCGTTAGTGAATGAAGCGCACATTTGTAGTTGTTTCCCCATATTTCTACACAATAACTCAGATATGTTAACACTAGCGAGCAGTAAAGAATATGAAGTGATTTTTGGTCTAGAACATGTTTTTCTTTATTCATTATTGACATGTTTCTTGCTACTTTATGTGGTATTGGTTTACATGAGATTTCCAGTTCATTTTATCATCTATTATTACACCCAAGTTGTAGCTGTTAAATAAAAGCCAATACTGATTAAAAAAAAAGGCCGATACGATATACATCAACATTTTTAATATCGCCGCCAATAATCGGTCGATCTCTCCTTTTCAAATGTTATGAAGTCCACGTATGTCAACTTGCCTGGTGTCCAGTTGTAATCACCGCTCAGTACCGTCTGAAGCTTTTCTTGAAAATGTTAGCCAGAAAGTTTTTTTTTTTTTTCGAATGGAAGAATTGTGTATCAAAAAAAGAAATAGGCAGAATTGGAACGTTTTTAAGGATCTACTTTAAAGTCAGTGCTCTTCTACTCTCGTCACTTCACGTACAGATGTTTCATGAACAAAGCACAGTTCCACGACATATTCTCCAATATTTGTCAAATTATGTCCAATATCCAATTCTTATTTACCGTTTGCTGATATATGGATAGAATTGCAGACTAGTTTGAAGAGACTGGAATTAGAATCAGCACCCCTAAGTCCATGGTGCTTGCCCAGAAAAGTGTGGAGTTCTATCTTCGGGTCAGAGATAAGATCATGCCCCGAGTGGAGAAGTTCAAGTACCTTGGGATCTTGATTGCGAGTAAAGGATGTATGGATTGTGAGATTGACAGGTGGATTGATGCGGCATCGGCAGTGATGTGGACTCTGCATAGGTTAATCGTAGTGAAGAGGGAGCTGAGCTGGAAGGCAAAGCTCTTAATTTAGTAGATAATCTACGTTCTTATCCTTACCTATGGTTGTGATCAAAAAGTTGAGATCATTGGCACAATGATAGAAAATAGTTTTTTCCGTAGGGTGGTGGGGCTCTCACTTAGAGCTAGAGTGAGGAACTATGTCATTTGGGAGGAACTTGGCCACTAGTCTTCCACGTTGAGAGAAGCTGTATGAGGGGACTGGAGCATCTGGTCAGGATGCCTCTGGTGGAGGGATTCAGAGCATGGCTGACCGGTAGGAGGCCTGGGAAGATCCAGGACATGTCGGAGAGACTCTATCTCTCCTGTGAATGCCTTGGTATCCCTTGGCAGGACCTGGATGAAGTATCTACAGAAAGGGAAGTCTGGGCTTCTCTGCTTAGTCTGCTACCCCCTCGACCCATGGAAGAGGATGGATGGACATCTGCTGTTAACCATTAGCACGTAACCGGTTTAGGTGCCGTGTCTTTGTGTAGCTAGGAGCAGTGGGTTAGCGTTAGAGTTCAGGTTTAGGGTTAGGGGTCTGAAATCCCTATTCAATCGCAACAGAGTGATGTGGTAGGCCGCAGGCAAAGTCAAGTTTTGCAGATGAAGATTTCCTTTGTTCAGTACTTGATATTTATGTTAGGCAGGTATTTCCGATAGTCAAATTCTGTATTTGTATACAAGCAATAAAAAGATGTTTTATATATGTAGTAATATGTCCCCTTTAAATTTGATGAGGTTTGCTTTGAGTAAGATTTAAAAACATGCAATATGTTTTTCTCTCTCATATATGACAGCAGCGGGAAACCACACAGGAAGGATCAAGGTGGTGTTCACACCCACCATCTGCAAATTCACCTGTATGGGCGGCAGATGTCACAACAACTGCGAACAGGGAAATACGACAACCATCATCAGCGAGAATGGCCATGCCACTGATACACTGACAGCACCCAACTTCAGAGTAGGTAAGTGATCTTAGTTTTTGTTTCTCGCTTAATGTTTTGCACTACTTTGGATCAAGCACAAATAATCTGATTCACCAATATTACCAATAATCAATATGTTTCTGATAAAAAATGCATTGTGCCAATTCTTTCCAGGTATGTATCCAATTTCAGTTGAGAACCCTGAAGACTGACGTAAACTCTAAAATAAGAAACCACTGTTGGTAATGTGTTGGATTGGGATAATTTCTAAACGGTAGTCTGTTTTTTCTGGTCAGGATCAGTTGATGTGTTGTTTGTTCGCGGTTTGTGTTAAGAACTAAAAATACCAAGCGTACCAAAATGCTTCACAGCAAACCACATGACATTACTCTTTCATTAATTAGTCACATGGATATAAACTGGGAAAGGGTGTAAATGGCACCAATGAACATAACGTAATGAACATAACATATGAGTAAAAATAGTTGTACAGTCATCCCTCATTCATTGCGGGCAATTGGTTCAAGGCCTGACAAATTGCCTTGAGGTAGGATTTTCTTTTAAATAAATTGACCACCTTCGAAATACGTTTTTTAACAAAATTATAGCCCTCTAATATGAAATAACATCCATATGATCACCTTCACACTCGTTTTACCCATTATAGTAGCCTTGAGTGTGTTCTACTGTACACCGGCTTCCATGTGCTCAAACCCCGGGCATAAGTTGTTCTGTAAAAACATGTTCAATTTACCAGCCGCAGCTACGACCATTAGCCATGTTGTTAGCATTGGGTGTCGTGTGTTGTCATTCCACATTCTATTTGTGATGATGTAAATGAGGTGTGGTTGTAATGTCTAAGTATGTGTCAATGAAAGGGCATTTTATAACTTTTGTTAATATATGCTACAGTATAATTGTATTGTTATAATTGTATTGCATTTTTTTGTATATTTTTAATTTAGGTAACCAGGGACTGCAGATGGAAATTAGCTATTTAGCTATAATCGGATGCAGAACATATCTGTCTTTGAGCTTAATTAATATCTGTGTGCATTGTCCCTTCAAATAAAGACTAAACTAAACTAAACTAAACATCGCCCCTGTCAAAGGCTCACCAATGTCATGTAGATCTGAAGATTAGAGTTCATCTCCATTTAGCGTTGGCTATTGATGCTGATAGCAGTTTTGTTAGCATTAAGTGGCGCACCGAGTCAAATTAAGTCTTAGTTCGTCTCGTATCTCCTCTTTTGACATCGATCAAGACAAAGGCTCACCAATGTAGAGATGTGTTATTGATGAGGCAGGGGTTGAAAACTAAGTGCATCAATAGTTGTTCTGCCCAACGTTGGTCAATTTGATAATCACGGTAAAGATAGTGCCAACATTAGCCACCGTGTTCTAAACATTTGTATTGGAAGTTTTCTAATTAAGTAGTCCAAAAAAATTGTCTATCTTAGATTTATTTGAAAAACTCAAGCAATTCAAAAGGCACAGGTCACATTCATAGCAAAGTATGTAAGGAGTGCACAATAGGAAGAAAGATGCATTGTTCTTTATACACTGAATACAAGTTGGGAGGGTGGGAGTAGGCTCAGTTTGGAGGGGGAGAGAACATATGAGTTTGGAGGAGGGGACATATGACGTAACTCAGTGGAGACAATGACTGCACTGATAACTGGAATGAAGAAGCCGACACTTTCAAATTAGAAGACGAGAAGGGAGAAGAGATACTTTCACAGTGAGTCATGCGGACAAGGTCATTCTCTGGTCAGAATGTGCTTTTTACAGAAATACTGCAGTTTGTAATGGCATAGTGCACTGATCCTCAACAGGCGGACCGCGGTCCATGTCCGGACCCAGCGACGTTTCCGTCCGGACCCAGCACAAATTAAAGTTAAAAAAAATAAAATAATAATAATAATTTTTTTTATAATTATAATTATTATAAAAATATATAATAATTGTATTTATCTTTGAGTTATTGCTAGCGCAAGTCAACGTTATTTGTTGTTTTTAGTCAAATATCTCCACGTTTCGTTTACACTTCTCCGTGTCTCACTCACTCCGTCTCTCTCTCTCTCTCTCTCTCTCTCTCTCTCAGAGAGAGAGAGAGACGGAGTGAGAGCGAGAGAACGCCACTCTGATTGGTTGATTCCGGGGTATGGGTTGTCATCTCTATCACAACGACGCGCTGATAGGCTGTTACCACCTGGGTCATACACATGTGCACAGTGCATGGAACCTTTCGCTGCAGGCACACAGTTGTCTCGTATCGCTACTTTGCTAACTGTTCACTCGTCAGTCACTGAATGTGAATCAAATCACAATGGCATGCTCCAAGTTGGCTCAGGCTGGTAAAAGAAAGGTGGACAGGGAAAACCGACGTTTCAAGGAAGAATGGGCAGAGCAATATGTTTTCATCCTACCTACTGCAAGTACCAGACCAATGTGTCTAATATACAACAGTACTGTTGCTCTGGTGAAAAGTGAAAATCTGAAACGTCACTATCTGAAAGAGCACCGCGAATTTGAAGAGACATGATTCAGAGCTAAGAAAAAAAGAAATCACGAGGCTGAAAAAGTCATATGAAACATCAAGCAAGATTTTTGTTAAATCTATGACACAACAACAAATAGCAACAGAGTGCTCACTCAGAGTGGCATGGGTTTTGGGTAAACACAAGAAGCCATTCTCTGATGCAGAAATAATTAAAGAATGCTCGACTGAAGTGATGGGTGCCATGTTTGAAGGCAAAGAAAATGAGGAAATGACAGCTAAAATAAATCAAATCCCACTCTCTGATGCCACAGCTACCAGACGTCTTGGCTTCAACCCCAAGAGCCCAATTCTCCCATTGAGCAGCTGTGTTTTACACAATGGGGATGTACTGTACCATAATTATATTTGCACATGAATGAGATCTGTTGAGGTCATTTGTTTACCAGGGATAGGAGGGTTGTGTTTAAAAGTATTTATTTTTTGTTAAAACTGAAAGTTTTATTTAAGTTCTTATTTATTTTTGTTTCAAAGAAAATCTTTCATGTATTTTATTGGATATTTATTTTATTTTTGTTAATTTTAAGAAAATGTTAAACTACTACCTACCTCCTGCTACTATATAAGCTTGACCGATAATAAACGGACCCAGCCTGTTTCAAAAAAACATTTGTGGACCTTCAAGATTTGTACTTGAGGACCCCTGGCATAGTGCAAGGATACATAAATGTTTTCAATCACACATTGTTCACCATTAGCCCAGAAATGGAAGTCCTGCCTGGAGAATATCTTTATTGATAGGCACAACAATATTTAGAGTACCGGTATCTTTAATTTTTTTCAAATATGCGATGTAAAGAAGTCGCATTGTATTTTTTTAAACGCTTTTAAAAGTGTGTGTATGTGTGTGTGTGTGTGTGTGTGTGTGTGTGTGTGTGTGTGTGTGTGTGTGTGTGTGTGTGTGTGTGTGTGTTGACTAATTACCAGAGACTATATATAACGTAGTCAATATTTTGTGGAACATGATTGGCAGGGGATGGCAGTACTTACATCACCTGGAAGAGGAAGTGTCACACAAGTATATTAATGTATGGGAATTTGGAAACACTGATATTATGCAACATCGCTCATTTATTGCAGACATATACAGTAAGAACATTAATCACAGTTGTCTAGCCTCAAGGTTTTACTGCACACAACTTGTCAATCTTCAGTTTCAGTCCAGTAATACTACCATACTACAGTATGTGTTTACGTTTTCAACCATATCTAAAGATGGACACTTCTGTTTGGTTCCCAATTATGTGGAGTTTGCATTATTGTTGTGGCCATTTGCAGTCATGCTTTGGTCTTTGCAGAGGTACTGCAGCGTTGACAGTTGTGCTCTCGCTTTTGCATCACTATCTCAGCCACCAAAGTGCACTACTTGTGTTGTATTTACAACAACATGATGGAGGGTCTAAGCTTTATTTGTCTGTTGGAGCAGATTACTTTCACACCACAACTGAATTGTGGCAAGGGCTTTACGAAATGCACCCAAGAACATGATTAGAAAAGCTGGTATTTTGTCCTCATTAATTACCAGTGTTTATTCACTGGTTTCTGCTCTTTGCAGTTGTCATGTTTTTCATTGTTCTGTGTTGTGCTTTACACGTTTGTCAAGTTTTTATACATTCTGAGACATTAGAGTTCCTGTCTGAACTTGCACTTTGTTGCTGTTTTTTTATCAAGAAAATGTTGTTTTGTGTCAGTTTGAATACTAAGTGAACAACTGATCATCAACATGTGATGCCAGGTTAACACTTGGTACTATTGTATGGACACTTTTTTATTGGTTCCCATTCACACTAGCACGTGACTAAAAGTTAACTTGGAAGTATTGATGGGACGAAATGTGCCGAGGCTTCGAGGCGTGTGTCAAGTAATGGAGGGGTCTTTTCCGCAAAGCGCGGAGCGAGGCTTGCTTCATGTTGGGGAGAAGGAGCTGGAAATTATGACGTGTGAAGCCTCACTGCCAGGCTGTACCACGTGACTGTTTCGGGACGTGGTTCATATTTGCCGGGAGATTCGACAAGTCATAAACTGCCCAATCTTCATTGAAAATGTGGGGTTCGATTCTCGGCAACGTCACTTCTGAAATGTTAACATTGCATTTAATAAAGTAACGCAAACATTACATTTAAAAAAGTAACGCATTCATTATTCTTTTAACCAGCTACCAGAAATCAATAGCTGGATGATGGAGAGGTTTTATAAGAAAAGAAAGACACGCTTCAAACCAAACATTTAAATATACTAAATCTCCTCTATTCTGTATATCGTTGTCCAAGTTACACAATATTGTCATCTTCCTCTTTATGCCATTCCCTCAAAGTGACAGAAAAACATAATACAACCTGCCATATCATATGATTGTACCATGTTGGCAAAATACAAACACACAATACTTATACATTTATAACACATAAAACATATTTTATTATGCTTTGTGAATTTAACTAGCAAAACCATGTTGTCAAACATTTATTTTGATTCATTGTCATTTCCAAGAGCTATAAGAGACGCAACAATTCAATGCATCACATATTCTGTGGTTAAGATACAGCTGTTTGTAGTCATACATTTGGCCAGCAGGTGGAGCCTGCCGAAGCATGCATTGAAGCTTTCGGAAATTCTCGAACCAACCGAGTCAATGCCTCTTCAGGCTTCATCTTACCATCACTACTTGGAAGTAGACCAAGCACTTTTATTATCCACTCTGAAACCGTGCGGCCCAGCTGACCTCCCTTGAGTTATGTCATGTGCCACCTTGTCTCAAATTCTCCACCATCATTCCTGCCCTCACGAAGCCACAGATCACAGGACTCAACGACTGCAGACCAGTGGCACTGATGTCTGTAGTCATAAAGTCCTTTGAGCGCCTGGTTCTACCCCACCTTAAAACTATCACCGCACGGCACCTGGACCCGCTGCAGTTAGCTTACGGAGCCAACAAGTCTGTAGATGACGCAATAAACCCGACCCTCCACTTAGTTCTCCAGCATCTGGACTCAACGGGAACCTACGACAGCATCCTGTTTGTAGACTTCGGCTTTACATTCAATACTATCATCCCAACTCATCGACCGGACAAGCTCTTCCAGCTCAATGTCCCTGACTCCACATGCAGGTGGATCACAGACTTCCTGACAGACCGGAAGCAGCATGTGCGGCTGGGGAGGACTGTGTAGGACACCATGTCCATCTGCACTGGATCCCCACAAGGCTGTGTGATTCTCCCCCTGCTCTTCTCCCTGTACATGAACTGCTGCACCGTCAGTCAGCTGTCTTTAAATCTGGTCAAGTTTGCGGAAGACAAAACCCTCATTGTGCTCATCTCAGACAACGATGAGTCTTCTTACAGATGGACGGTAGATTGTCTGGTGTCCTGGTTCAGCAGCAACAACCTGGAACTAAACTCCCAAAAAACAATGGAGATGATCGTGGACTTCAGGAAAGCCACAGCCCCACAGTACTCCATCGTGGACGAACCGCTTCCTTTCACATAAGAGCTCAAGTGGGAGCTCAACGTCTGCTCCCTCATCAAAAAGCCCTGCAGAGGATGTTCTCCTTGCTGCAGCTGAGGAAACTCAAGCTGCCAACAAATATGTTGGTGCAGTTCTACTTGACCATCATTGAATCTATCCTCACAACCTCCATTATTGTGTGGTATCCTGGGGCCACAGCCCCACAAACACAGACTGCAGCAAATCATATGCTCTGCTGAGAAGGTAATCTTCTGTTTAGTGGCCTTGTGGTTTGAGTGTCCGCCCTGAGATCGGTAGGTCGTGACTTCAAACCCCGGCTGAGTCATACCAAAGACTATAAAAATTGGACCCATTACCTCCCTGCTTGGCACTCAGCATCAAGAGTTGGAATTGGGGGTTAAATCACCAAAATGATTCCCGAGCGCGGCCACCGCTGCTGCTCACTGCTCCCCTCACCTCCCAGAGGGTGGAACAAGGGGATGGGTCAAATGCAGAGAGTAATTTCCCCACACCTAGTGTGTGTGTGACTATCAGTGGTACTTTAACTTTAACTTTTAATCGGCTGCAACCTCCCATCTCTCCAAGACCTGTATGCCTCCAGGACCCGAGGGCGTTCAAGCCGGATTATGGACACCAACTTTTTGATCTTCTCTCCTTAAGCAGAAGACTAAGGTCCATCGGACAAAAACCTACCGCCACAATAACAGTTTTTTTCCTCCTGCCATCAGGCTCATAAACACAGACTGATCTATCCCTTGTACTTTCACATCCTGCACTGAATTCACTTTCACCTCTTGCTCACTGTCCACTTCAGTCTTGTTGGACTAACTGGTTCATCGGCTGGGGACCACTAGTCCGTGATGTTTCGCTCTTTTAACCCCAGTACATCTCCTGTAAGCAGAGCGATGGCAGGGACTTTTCCCTGATGCCCTGGGTGTTACTTAGCCCCCAACTCTTCTGCTTTCTCCTTAGCCACTGCCAGAAGCTTTCCTTCTCTGCTACCTCAGCCAGTTATTTAATGACTTTTCGATACGCTGTTCCTTGTCAGCCAATGTCGCATTTTTCAGCCAACCTCCATGCACTCTGCTAGTAGGTCAGCATACCTGGAATACTGCTGTTCATTCGCGGCCTCCATACCCTGCTTGCATGTGACAGTGAGTTCCACCAGCATGATGATTTTGTGTGACTCTGACCACTTAATCAGGTCTGGCTTTAGTGATGTTTCTACAATATACCAGGGGAATTGGTGTTGCTCTCATAGACCACTCACTGCTGGAGGAGAGAAGCTCCGCTGTCTTTCTTCTGTGGGTTGTACTCGTGATCTATCCGGCTCTTGTATACAAAATAGCGGGTTTTGCTGGAGCAAGAGGTCTGCTGTTGGCCTTCTGTCTGCATGACTTTGCCACTTCTGCCAATTTCCTGAGCACCTGATTGTGTCGCCACCGATACTGGCCTTGGGACAATGTCTTGCAGCCTGACAAGATATGCTGGGCTCTCGCATTAATGGTATTACTATTATTATTCAGTGCCAAACCAGGGGACATGATTTTGGGGACAAGGTAAGGTGTTATAGGGATCCGATTAAAAAAAACACTGAGGTTGGCTTGGGGGTTCTTCCACAGCTGTGACCATGAGATGGCCTGCCTATCTGTGACTCCTTCCAATGACATCCAGCTTTTTTGCTGGCTGAAATTATTTTTATTTTTCACTTTCATATATTTTTACATCACAAGTTGTGTTCTTTTAGCAGGGCTGTGTTCTTTTTGTGTGTTTTTTTGGATGACTGGGTTGAGTAGCCGCGCAATATCGGGTGTTCTGGCTTCATAAGGGCCATGGTGTTTTTATTTGTGTGTTTGGTTTGGATGTGTTAGTCATATGTCATCCGTTTTGGTTTTTGACGTTTTGGAGTGTTTTTTTAATGGCTGCGGATTGGATGGTCGGTTGTTTTGCTTCCGGTTTATGTTGCGTCGCACGGTTTCGCTTCCTGTTAGGCGGGGTCCGTGCCCGTCTGTTTCGGCTTTGCGTTGTGGAGTTTGTGTTAATGGCTAGGTGCAGGGGCAGCGCAGCTTTTTTGTTTGGTGTGAGTGGTGTTGCTCGGTTGTTTAGCCTGTGATGCGTTTGTGAGGGTTTGGATTGGGGAGCGGAGTTTTTTGGTGGGGTGTGGTCGTTAATGTCTCTTGTTTGCATGTTGGCATTTGGGCTGGCCAGCGGACTGGCGCTGGTTGCCATGGTTCTGTCCGCATGTGGTTGTCGGTTGCGATTTTTTGGTCATTTTGTTTTAGTGCGGTGGTGCTGGCTGTCGGGGGTTTTGCAGTGGTTGTCTTTGCTGCCATTTGTTTGTAGCGCGGGAGCCCGTGGCTGCTGCAAGTGGGGGGACCGCTATTGTGGTCTGTGGCGTCACATTCGCATAGTGGTTGTCGGGGCTGACGCACTTGCCGGTTTCGTTTTCGTTTGTTGTCATGTTGGTTGGCTTCTCTTGCACTCTGCCGTGCCGCCCTTCATGCACAATGTTTTGCCATCATCTGGGTGTAGGCTTGTAGGGGGTTATGTTTAGGGGGGTCGGCGCGAGGCCAGACCTGTGGGGCGGGGGATGAATCGGGCGATTCTCGGTGGATGGTGGGTTCCGGGGCTTGATCGCTGATATTTGTATATACAGTATGTGTGAATGTAATTATTATTATATATCTATATATTTTTTTTCATGTGTATACTTTGGACACTGGTCGGAGCTTGCTTTCCCCACATGGGTCGGCGTTCCGGGCTGCTGTGGCTGGGCTTCGTGTCTGGGGGCTCCTGGGTCCCGCTGCCCACCCTACTTCCGTATGCTTGGCTCGGCGGGGGCCTGCTGGGTCTAGTCCCTGCACGCGGTCAGTCGTGGTGCCTTCGTGTGTTCGTGTGGCGTGCTTCGTTGGGGTCCATGCAGGGGTGGGGTGGGTGGTTCCCCTGGCCCCGTGCTGGACTTAAATGCACACCCACCTAACGTGCTAATAGATTGTATTGATTTGTATGATATATTTCATATGATATATCATGTTAAAGGTCTGTGCTCTGCATAAATGTTGTTTCCAGCTGAGTGTAATTGTAATGAATAGAAACACATTGATGGATTTGCGTGGTCTTTACAAGAAGATGACATAGCTAGGCAACAGTTTGAGACAGTAATCCATGCCTTTATTACATCTCAACTGGATTTCTGTAACTCTTTGTATTTTGGAATTAGTCAATCCTCTCTCTCACGTCTGCAGCTGGTCCAAAATGCAGCTGCCCGACTTTTAACAAACACAAGAAAAAGAGAGCACATTACTCCTGTTTTAGACTCCCTCCACTGGCTGCCTTTGTCTTTTAGAGTCCATTTTAAAATTATTTTACTGGTTTTTAAATCCTTACATGGTCTTGCCCCACCTTACCTCTCTGAGCTGCTCCACCTCTATGCCCCCACCCGGTCCCTCAGGTCAGGTGATCGGCTGCTCCTGGAGGCACCCAAATCAAAGCGCAAGCTCAGAGGGGACAGAGCCTTCTCTGTTGCGGGTCCCAAACTCTGGAACAATCTCCCTCTTGATGTGAGACAGGCCCATTCTTTGGCTACTTTTAAAACCCTTCTTAAACCCCATTTTTACCCACTGGCTTTTAACCCAGCATGAGACTTTGAACTGTTTAAACTGTTTTTAACTTTTTAGCTGCTTTTTATCTAACAAATTGTTCTTAAGATAACTTGTATTTGCTTTTTCAATGTGTATTTTATCTCTATTTTAAATGTAATATTTTTGTCTGTCCTTTGCCTGTATTTCTTTGTGGTGTACAGTTCTTCAACTGTGGTTGTTTTTAAAGGGCTTTATAAATAAAGTTGGTATGGTATGGTATGGTATGGTATGGTATGGTATAACAACTGCATTGCACATTGCACTGCACACATAGTTAACTTATTTAGGGCTTAAAATGTAGGTGTTGATAAGACTTCCCTGCTGTGAGATGTTACATGATGTTGCTTGTGTACAAGCTCTTATGCTAGTAAAAATAGTAATAAAACAATTTTTTCCACACATATTTATTTACACCAATTACATGTAGTACTGATAAGAGTACCAATAAATACTGGTTTTGATAAGGAATATTGAGGAAATAGTATTGATAAAATCCTAAGGATATACAACCCTACTGTCAAGTTTGTTCCATAGATTTAACACTTTGATTGAAATGCATCTTTCTATTGAGACTGTTAGATATAGATTTAAAAAAAATCTCAGTTACTTTTAGATCATAATTTTTCTCTTTTTACAAATCTGTTAAGACATATTTTTTTAGAATATTGCACTCTACCAGTTTATTGAATTTCAATAAGTTTAACTGTTATATTATTATATTAGACTGTAACATTGACCTTGCGGGTGCCATGTATCCGTTTCCACTAATGACTCTTACAGCTCTCTCCTGTCAAAGGAAGGTTGGATTTAAATGTTTTACAGTGGCCTAGTGGTTAGAGCAGGGGTGTCAAACTCAAAAACAGAGTGGGCCAAAATTTAAAACTGAAAAAAGCCGCGGGCCAAGGTTGAACAAATTAACCTTTTAATAGGGACCCAAACAAGTTTTGCATTGAATATTGAACAAGCAAGGCTTATATAACTCTATAGTGACATGCAAAATCGAGTTTCAAATAATAATAATCCATCCATCCATCCATTTTCTACCGCTTATTCCCTTTGGTGGTCGCGGGGGGCGCTGGAACCTATTTCAGCTACAATCGGGCGGAAGGCGGGGTACAATAATATTAATTAAAGAATATCAACGGAATATCAAATACAATTTAAATAAAAATTGAATGCCTCTTTTCTATTTGCAGCCTTATAAGGTAAATATCAACATTAACTTTTTCCACAGGCTAACAAATTTGAAAATAAAATAGCAATGAATAAATCAACCATTCAGGACTTTAAACTGCTCAGTTTGCAACACACTGATCTAATCTGATGTGCCCAAGCCAGATACCTGCCATATTTTCTTGGATGCTAGTTCATTAATGTCGGGGCTCAGGCTTTGAGCCGAGGCAACTTTTATTATCGAACGAGGGTGTTCATCAGTCATTATATCTCGTAGTCCACCTGGACCACAGTCTTGGGGGCGTGCCTTAAAGGCACTGCCTTTAACGTCCTCTACGAGCTGTCCTCACGTCCACTTTTCATCCATTCTAACAACGTGCCGTCCCAGTCACAAGATATGTGCGGCTTCTGTACGCACACACACGTGAATGCAATGTGAGGTGAAGTGAATTATATTTATATAGCGCTTTTCTCTAGTGACTCAAAGCGCTTTTACATAGTGAAACCCAATATCTAAGTTACATTTAAACCAGTGTGGGTGGCACTGGGAGCGGGTGGGTAAAGTGTCTTGCCCAAGGACACAACGGCAGAGACTAGGATGGCGGGAGCGGGGATCAAACCTGGAACCCTCAAGTTGCTGGCACGGCCGCTCTACCAACCGAGCTATACCGCCCCTGAGTGTGGTCGTATAAACAACTTTAACACTGTTAGAAATATACGCCACACTGTGAATCCCCACCAAACAAGAATGACAAACACATTTCGGGAGAACATCGGCACCGTAACACAACATAAACACAACAAAACAAATACCCAGAACCTTTTGCAGTACTAACTCTTCCCCCCCCCCTCAGAGTTAGTGCTACAAAGGATTCTGGGTATTTGTTCTGTTGTCTTTAGGTTGTGTTACGGTGCAGATGTTCTCCCGAAATGTGTTTGTCATTCTTGTTTGGTGGGGATTCACAGTGTGGCGTATTTTTCTAACAGTGTTAAAGTTGTTTATACGGCCACTCTCAGTGTAACCTGTATCGCTGTTGATCAAGAATGCGTTGCATTCACTTGTGTGTGCGTGCAGAAGCCGCACTTATTATGTGACGGGGCCAGCACTCGTTGGACTAGATGAAAAGCGGACGTGACGATTTTCGGGAAGGTCACTGAAATTTGGGAGGGTTGGCAAGTATGAGAATTAGCGGTGAATGCAGTTTTACCGCGGCACCGCCGCTGTATATAATCGGCGGGCCAGTTCTAGTGTTAATTTGATATTGCCTCAAGGGCCAAGTGAAATTACACGGCGGGCCAAATTTGGCCCACGGGCCAGAGTTTGACACCCATGGGTTAGAGTGTCTGCCCTGAGATTGGTAGGTTGTGAGTTCAAAGCCCGGCCGAGTCATACCAAAGACTATAAAAATGGGACCCATTACCTCCCTGCTTGGCACTCAGCATCAAGGGTTGGAATTGGGGGTCAAATCACCAAGATTTATGCCCGGGCGTGGCCCACTGCTCCCCTCACCTCCCAGGGGGTGATCAAGGGTGATGGGTCCAATGCATAGAATAATTTCGCCACACCTAGTGTGTGTGTGACAATCATTGGTACTTTAACTTTTAACTTTAATGTTATATTCTAAATTCTCTCAACTGCTTCGCCTTTTTCCAAACATGTTTTCGTGATATCTTGTTCTTCCAACATAAGGAATGGCTCAAATGGGATTGCTGTGCAGAAGAGTGAACCTAACACTACTTCTGGTTAACACAATGTATCTGGCTGTCAGAGAACAGGAGCACACAAAATGTGTTAGTTGTTAAACAAAAGAAAGTGAGCACATTCAATTTCTGTGACTAAGGTGTATACAACATGAATTTAAGCCCAGGGTATGATAAAACTGCCTCTGTGTAATGTAGTGTGTTACATGTTGCACACACTCATAGAAGTGAGACTGCCTTCGTCGTTCATAGAGCATGTCAGTGTCTTGAGCTGACAGATGGAGAAACATTAGACGAGGGGAAACTTGAACAAGAAGAAACTTGTTGAACTCAGTGGAACATATTAAGTGTTGTGTTTATCTTCATGTTTTATAACTGCAAGGATTTGCAAGAGTGGGTTTTTCTCAATGTTTGGGTTCTCAGATGTCTGGCCATGTAAAAATTACTTAACTCTGTTGCCTTTTAAGTCTTATTTTTTTCAATTTGGTCTGTTAAAAATGTTTTCTGTAGGAGTTTGATGTTGTCCTCGTCAGTCATAGTACTCTGAAGAGGAAGGGACGTTATACCATAACACAAAATATGGGTGTGCCGGTACAACTTTTACACTTCTGATACGCTGCCGATATTGGACTTTTGAGTATTGGCTGATATCGATATTGATCTGATACAATGTTAGCAGGAATCATACATACTTTCATCATTTTGTAGTGTGGAATGTTGGAAAACGTTTTTTTAAGTTAAATTAGTCTAACAGAGAACAATGGTAGTTATGAAAACACCAACCTATTTATTATTAACTGTTTGACATGGACTTATGTTGTCTTTAAGTTAAATTGGAGTAATAACTGTTTTTTTTTTTTAAAACAACAAACCATTAATTTATTAAATTAAGCTTATGACGCAGTAATTTTAATGATGCAGACACGTTTGATACTGGATACTTTATAAATACGCTTTTGCCTTGGATACTGTACTTTGTGTTTGTAAGTTAGGCCCACAAGTTATTGCCGATAAAGTATATTTTTGTCAGCATTATTTAGAGACCAAATTAAGCACAGATGTTATCATAATTTATGAGAACAATAATAATATTAAAAGTATTCCTTTCAAAGCAATAAACGTTTTTTGCCATTGTAATTGGGAGGTCAATAACTTTCTATAATCCGTAATAAGTAAACAAGCAAAACAATTACATTGACTCTCAATCTCTGTTAGCAAAAAATTACCTTTAATTGATGTCGAACATCTTGAAGTGCAGCTTTTTCCTCAATTGGAAAAACTAGGTCGGGTGGTTTGTTTTTTTGTTGTTGCTATCACTTTCCAACAAGTTAGGCATACTTGCTCATTCGTCCCTGTTGATGGGCTCATTTTGCTCACTTTTTTGAGGCCAACATATTTCCACACTGGACTTTTGACTTTGCAATCATCTTTTTTCCTTTTAGTTTTTTTAGCGAGTCGCGACGAGCAAAACTTGCTTATGTGCTAAACACACGTGCATCTTGTGTGTAAGCTACCGCCCCTCTCCCCCTCAGCCCACCGGGACAAAGATTGTGGATGACTGACAAGAGGATTTAGTTTGTTCATTTAATTCTGCTATTGAATAAACACACCAAGGTGCTGGTAGCGATGCACAGAGTGAACCCTCTTGTACTTTAATTGAAAGGGAAAGACAAAGAAAACAAACACACATGGACATGACAATTTATCAGTATGTCTAGCCTGTGTGTTATCGTGTGCTTAGCTGTTGTGTAGCTTCTAGCTCCTAGTAGCCTATAGCCTACCATATTTACCTTTTGTAAATGGCTTGATAACATACAAGAGAAGACAAACCTTAACCTTGACCGCGGCCCTGTTTGAAAGTTAAGTAAGTTTTAATTCACATCATGACAAGCACCGAAGGCTTGGAATAACCTACAATCGAACATTAAACTTCAAACCCTAGTTACGTTGAATGAGTTTAAAGCTTCTGTGAAAGGATTACAGTCTACCTTGTCTGTATGCACATGTGTCATGTGAGCAAGTTTTTATGTTGTAAATGTGATGTTTTATGTATTTGTTTACTGTTTTTAATGTAACCTTGCTGCTGCCCTCTTGGCCAGGTCTCCCTTGGAAAAGAGATCTTTGATCTCAATGGGATTTTATCTGGTTAAATAAAGGCTAATAAATAAATAATAAATAAATAACTAAGATAATCCTATTTTCAATAAGGTTCAGCATGTTTTTTAGGAATCTTTTTCTTTGTACTTTGTAAAAACTTTGAGATCATATTAGTACATTGTTTGACTTCTTTGCCCAAACCATTACAAAATGTAACTCCACATGCTGATATGCTAAAAGTCTTACACTAAGTGTTGTATGCAAATGTTTTAAGTTAGATTTCACCGTAAGGTTTTATTTCTCCTCTTTTGTTGAGAAGAATTGTTGCACATTCTTGGGTAGCAGGTTATAGTTTGCTTTGTACATAATTTTGACTGTTTGCGAATGCACCAGATTGTTATGTTTGCAGGAGGGAGTTGACGGCACAGACACAAGGGGGCGATGTTGCTCTATGTATTTATTATATATATTAATAAATATATATAATAACAAACAATACTAAGAATATAAACTAAACAAGAGAATTGAGTGTGACTAATCCAAAAGGGGTGTATATGTGTGTGACTATGTGTGTAATTAATTGTTGTGTATTATTGTGATGTGTTGGGCAAGAGGAGGGACAAAGCAGAAGAAGGTCCGTGAAACAAGTGGTAGGTCCGTGGGGCTGAGAGAGAAGTCAAGAGGTCCATGTGCAAAGCGGGGAGGTCGAGGATCAAGGTTGGCAGTCCAAAGTCCAAAGGGGAAGTCAAGGCGCACAGCTCGATTATGGAAGACACGGGAAAAACTGCGAGAAGACACAAGGGAGATCAGACAAGGGAATTCGGAAGACACGGAGAGCGATCAAGCACACGAGAGGGAAGCCAGACACGGGATGCTTACTACGAACAGAAGATTAAGTTCCGGCCAGGATCCTTGGGTCCACTGGTTTTTATTCAGCTCGCCCTCATCAGTCCCAGGTGTGCTGATTGCTGATCGCCCACAGCCTTGCCGGCATGTGGGCATGATGCGGCCAGCGCGAGCAGGGCATGTCTAAGCGCGCTGCCAGCGGAGATGCCGGCAGACCCAGCTGCCTGAGAAAAGCAGGTTCGAGCCCGCGCCGTGACAGTACCCCCCTCCTTATGGACAGATTCCAGATGTCCTTGGACTGAAAGCAGAAAAACGAGATCAAGAGACAAGGGAGAGCGGAGGGGGGAACTGGTAGTGGGTCGCCGGCCCAAGTGTCCCCGAATCCATCGGGGACATGTCTGGTGGTGGCGGCGAGTAGACCGCTGCTGCAGCCGGCGAGTCGGACGGCCAAGGAACGGCCACCTTCTTGACCGTTGGGAAGGCGGACGCGAGTGGCACCAGACCCACAGCAGCCAACGAGGTCCACGTCCTGGGCGTCGCTGCTGTTGGCGCAGAAAGTGTCTATGCTCTGGCCACAGAGGGCGCCGCGTGTGGGCGCCAGATGGCCGCTTGTGCGGCCGGCCAGCCGGAGGTCGCGGGCGCGACGATGCTGGAGACGTGGAGGACGATGTCGTCGGAGCCGTAGACGTGGAGGACGATGTCGTCGGAGCTGGAGACGTGGAGGACGATGTCGTCGCAGCCGGAGACGTTGAGGACGCAGGCTGAGGAGCTGGCTGAGGTGCTGAAGCGCAGAAGCAGGTGCTGGCCGTGGTGCTGAAGCCGGTGCTGCTTGCCGTGGTGATAAAGCCTGCGCTGTTGATCGTGTGCTGATTGCTGATCGCCCACAGCCTTGCCGGCATGTGGGCGTGATGCGGCCAGCGCGAGCAGGGGCATGTCTTGGCGCGCTGCCAATGGAGGTGCTGGCAGACCCAGCTGCCGGAGAAAGGTGGGTTCGAGCCCGCGCCGTGACAGTACCCCAGATTCCAGATGTCCTTGGAATGAAAGCCGAAAAACGAGATCAAGAGACAAGGGAGAGCGGAGGGGGGAACTGTTGGTCGTGGTGCTGAAGCCGGCGCTGCTGGCCGTGGTTCTGAAGCCAGCGTTGCTGGCCGTGGTGCTGACTCGGGCACCAGCCAGGGTGCAGGTGCTGGTACAGGGGCCAGTCTTGGAGCTGGTACTGGTTTGAGGACCAGTCCGGGTGCTGGTACTGGTATGGGCACCAGTCTAGGAGCAGTTACTGGCATGGGCACCAGCCTAGGAGCGGGTGCTGGTCGGGGATCCAGCCTGGGAGCGGGTGCTGGTCTGGGATCCAGCCTGGGAGTGGGTGCTGGTGTAGGAACCAGCCTGGGAGCGGGTGCTGGTGTAGGAATATTATTTGTATTAGCTTCTGCGTGTTCTTTCCTGAACGAAACACAGTTACAAATAATACTACGGTAACTTTAAAGGGGAACTGCACTTCGTTCAATCATTGGAAAAGACAAGAAGACAAAAAGTTTTGGGTTTTTTCCTGCATTCTTATTAGTAATAATCGGTTCCTTCTTGGTGGCCAGCAGTGCAGCTAATGGGAGCAAACCATTCAACCCGTAAATCACTTTAAAAAGGCATCCAAAATCTGCCCACAATACTTCATTTACTTTCCGTAACCTGTATAATAACCAAGATGTAGCGACATTGTTATTGTAAGAGCAAACACTGAGGAAGTGTTTATCTAGCGTAGCAACACATCGCCTTGCGACGACATGCTACAGCATTAGCTGTCAGCTAGCTATTGTGTCAACAGCTGAATGACTTTTGAGTTTGTAATACACAACGCGACAGGACACCAATCTGTACTGACTGGAAAACATGAACAATCATATTACAGTATCTGTAAAGTATTAGCCCACATTTAATGTTTTGTTTGTACAAAGCTACCTCGACACCATAGGCACCGTAGTTGTAATAACAAGCATGAAATGCTACATGTATCATGATTAATATTATAGTGACTCACTCGAAAAGTTGTCCGTTTGGTTTCGGCTGGCCATGGAAGTTCTTCCAATTGAGTTTTGGTAAGCACGCCATTTATGTCGGCATAGTTGGCTCCAAGTTCCACATTTACAGCTTAAGTCACGCCTCACTCTCTCGGCTTCCGTCTGCTCCAAACGTTTCACCCTCTGTCCGTGCTCGCTTCTATAATCAGCAGTTCATCCTCCGTATATTCAGGTTAAAAAAGATAGGGTTGTAAATCCTCCAGAAATGTCGTTCACAACAACACAATCAGATGAGATGTCTTCATTGTCTGTTACCAAGTCTGCCATGATCAGAAAACACTTGCGTTTGTTTCCTGAAGTAGGAAGTGCGATCCAATGGGAACAGAATGAAATGTGCTAAAGAAATAAGTTCCGGTTTTGCTTAAAATGACCAAAATACAGTAAATATTGAACATATTACATATTGTTATAAAAGTGTCTGTTACTACTTTATATATATATATATAATGTTGGAGGGTTTTTTTGGAAGTTGTTTTAGAGGGCTTTGAAGGCTACAGTGGTGACTCCCATTAGCCGCATCTTGCAAGCTTTTTTTCCATCTTTAAAATCCTATTAAAAAAACAAAAAAGAAATGTGTCTTTCTGTCGTTCATAATGATTGTGAACAAACGGCAAAATTCAAAAGAAAAGACCAGTTCCTCTTTAAGTCCTTTGTAACTTTCCAATGTCGTTTATATAGAGATTAAATAATTTTGGTCCCATCATTGATCCCTGGGGTACGCCACAAGATATATTTAGCGCAGTAAACCTGTTGGTTAAGTAGCTTCTTATCCAGTTCAAGACCAGCCCTCAAAAACTATCTGTCACCACCACAACTGTAAGCTGCTGCTACCACTACAAAAAAATAAATACATACAAATACATTCTCAGATAAAAATATCTTGTGAGCCAATTCTAATTCACTAGATAGTAACATTTAATGTAAAATGTTAAACTCTTCAAGATTATCATTGTCAAATGCTTATGTATACAGACAATTGTAAGCTTTTGACTTCATATAATGTACATATGCGACAGGATATGGGCATTAAATTCTTTAAGTGGCATTAAAAATAGCATTAAATTAGATTTGATGATACCAATAGAAACCATGTTTGTTTGGAACTGTATCTGTCATTTGAATAAAATTCTCATATATAACAAGTAGTTACATGTAATTATGTGCTAATAGTCATTCTGCTATGGTTAGCTGTACATTCTTGTTATATAAAAGATCTGAAAATAAAGTTTATTGGGATAGTTTGCTGTTCTTTGCACCATTTAGTACGCTGTTATCATTTAAGCTCCTCTGTAGCTGTGATGTCAGTATTGTCATGTATTGTGAGTATGTTTCATAAAATGTGTCATTTTTAAAAACCTAATACCACAGTAATCAAAGGTGTTTAAACCTAGCAAAACAAACCAGGGGTTCATATCAAGACTGCAGCTATCACATATTTAGTGATGGAGCTATCTAATGAAAATGTATTTGTTTTAATCAAATAATCGGATAAAACATATTTTTGCTTGGTTAAAGAGCAATTATAAACACCTATGAGAAAATAAGACGTTTCACTGAATAATGAACAACCAATTGGTTTCATTTTGAAAAAAAAACAAGACTAAACGAGATATTACAGTATATTCATGGCTGTGCATTTATGAATGCTAAACTTAGACCGACTAACTGGAAATAAGACAAAATATTATTTTCAAGATTTAGAGTATTTGCAGTGTATAAACTTAAATCAAGACAACTACTACATTAAACATCATTGTTACTTATTGATATTTTATCCATCCATCCATTTTCTACCGCTTGTCCCTTTCATCAACCAAAATTGAGACATGCACTTGTGTGTTCTATCAAATGAGCAGCTCTGATTAGGAAGCTAACATCATTTTATTTTCCATCTCTCTTACTCACAGCGCTGTTTGTGACATCAGCCGGTAATTTGGGATGGAATAAAGACATTTTAAACATATATTTCCAGACATAGTATCAACAGTTCAACGTTTCTCATTATATTATGACTTTTGAATCCATTTTTCCATTTTTTGCAGGGTTTTTTGTTCATAAAATTTTTATAATTTGCCACGGGCCCTGAAAAAACCCCAGACACTTTCCATAAATGGTCCCCGGGCCTCACTTGGAACACCACTGGTTTAAGTACTTCTTCATCAATAAGTTAAAGTGTTCAGGAAAGTTTGGAAGATTGTCTCCAAGTTTGTTCCAAGCAAGGTTTCACGCTTTTAGAGGTTTTATGCACGCGATGAGTTGTGATGGAAATGAATGCACAGTTACATACTCCCTGAAAATGTGAAGGCGGATCTCTGCGCTCGCTTGCGTAGCTAACACTTATCGACCCAAGAAACACACTCCACTTCATTTTTAATGTGTACGTCTACTCGCTAAATATGAGTAGATATAATGACAAAGTCGCCAACTACGTCTCTGACAAAGCCTCTGGCTGCATGTCTGATACTAGACAGGTTTGTACTGAAAATGTAATTTCCTTGTACTTTTTAAGTGCAATGACAATAAAGTTCCATTCCATTCCGAAGCAGGTGCGTAGGTGTGTCGCCTCACTTTTACTATATTTGGTTATGAGCGAGGGAGAACCAGAAACAGCCGATACGCCTTTGTGGTGGGGAAAATGTCATTTGTTTATAAATGTCTGCCTTAGATAAATAAATACATGGAAAGCATTGCATCTGTTTCCTCTTTGTTTGGACTACATTAAAAGTTGTCATGCATTTAGATTTACCATTAAAATAGATTCCTCCAAGCACAGAAAATGACTTGATCATTTTTGTAACTGAGTACCAGTAACTCAAATTACTCCAAATATTTCGCCCATAGTTCAAATAGCAATATAAGTAATAAGGGGGTTATAAAACATGTCTTTGGCTGCTGAAGTATACCCACAATAAGTAAGCAGTAAAATGGCCCAAAATTTGTTTTTAAAAATCAATTCTTGAACATTTTGAATTGATTAAGAATCATATAAAATTGCGATTTGAATACGATTTTTTTTCCCAGCACCCCTAATAGCCAGCAGGCCATCATGCCAATGATTTCAGAGTGAGTCCTTGATTTTGCTTGTGATGCTTGTTTTTTTCCCTAGTGGTGTGTCATCTGCCTTGCATTAATGGTGGCAAGTGCAGCGCCAGAGACAAGTGTCAATGCCCTCCAAACTTCACTGGAAAGTTCTGCCAGATTCCAGTTCAGGGCGGACACCAACAGCACCAACAGACTTCAGGCAGCTACAGTCAAACTCAGGTCCATTCCACACACACCTTGCCTCTGACCTACAGCAACGGTGCTGGTGAGTTGCTATAGTGATGCCAGACTGACTTAAACAGGAGGTCCTCGTTCTACGTACGAGTTCTGTTCCTACGGCGGCGATGTCATTCGAGTTTAACGTTGGTTATACTGGGGACTTAAAGCTAAATGATATTTAAAAGAACACCTAAGTTAGTCACACTGTACACAGAAAAAACAACATATTTATACCCAGCAGGCACAAGAGATTTAAATAACGTTGAGAACTTGTTGAATGAGGTCCTAAAATTGAGCAACTCACACCTAACGTTGGAACAACATGCTTTTTGACAACGTTTAATCAATGTTGGGTTCTGATGTTGATTTGACCATTGAATTTTGGTCATTTTTCAAAGAATATTTGACAACACAAATACAACGTTGAAACAACATGCTTTTTGACGTTTATTCAATGCCAGGTCGTGACGTTGATTTGACCATTGAAATTTGGTAGTATCCTAACCAACAACGTTAGACACCAACGTTGTCTCAATTTACAAATACAACCATTTTGCAGCGTTGTTTCAAAGTCAGTTTAAGAGGATATGTACAGTATGTATAGTCAACGTTGTATCAATGTCTTGTGCCTTCTGGGATAGAACACTGTCATAAAGAAGAGAACAATTCCTGACTTTATTCCTGTGGTTGTCTTGCACACTCGAAGGGGTGTGGCAAGGGAGGAAGAGACAGGAAGTATCATTAATGAGACCATTACACTGCGTACTTATCAGTGTTATCATTTCATTGGAGCAGATGCTTTCACATATTCATATAACGGTATATCATCTTTGTTCTTCATGATGCTCACAACCTTTGAGTGGCTTGCATCGAACATGCAATCAATGTTGATACCTCCACATTCTCAACATTTTACCACCTCTGATTTCACTCTTCTTTTCTGTGACGCACTGCCTTAAGAAGAGTCTTCTTCCATGCTTGGGAGACATCATGAAGGGAACAAATTTCTCTAAAAAGAACATGTGACGTTGTCCTTCCTCGCTTTAGCTTTTAGAAGGCATTGTTAGGCGGCTATCCACAAATAGGCAAATATAGTCGCCGAGAGGCTGAAGGAGGGAAGAACTTGTACCTGCCTTACAAGTTGACTTGTCCAAAAATGATCGTTTTAATATTGTTGCGTTTTAAATATTTATTTGCTTGAAAAAAATAGTGAAATAACTTTGATAACTAAGTGCTATATAGCACTCAGTCTATCAATATTAATGCGGTCAGCAAAGTAGGACATCCACTCTCACTCTCACTACGAGAACGCCAGGTGAACAGCTAATATTACTACTGTTGACATACCATGTGACTCACATCCCCACCAATCACCAATGACAAGCCAATCTGTCCTGCAAAGAACCCAAAAAACTACAAATAACCTTGGCCGGCACTTAAATGTGCTTGTAATTGTTTCCTCAACCCTAACCCTAATCCCATTTAGGAAATATCTACGACGAGGTTACCCAAAAGGTCCGAAATGCACCCAAAAGACCCCTTGGCCCAGCCTTCAGACTCTTTGGGTACATTTTGAAGGTTTTGGGGCACCAGGACTTTTAGGGGGAAGTTGGTCCGTATTAGGGTACTTCAGGACCTTCAGTTCTATTTGTACTTTCCTGAATCCATGGACCTTTTCCAGTAAAATTAGACAAGCCTTAATCTCTTTTGAGAAAAGTAACCCAAAAGTCCCAGCTCCCGGTGCCTCAACCTGTCCGAGAAACATATCTTTCCCTACCTTTGTGTAGCAATGCACAATTACATAATTGTTCTTCTACTGCATGCACATAACTTGTTCTCTTTTTGTACAGGAGTATTGATTTATGAGAAGTGCGTACATAACAACAAAACATATCACGAGGACCGCCTGTAATGTGAACAAACTCGGGGACATTGTATTAAGTATTGCATGATCTTACCAACAGTACTATTTTTCCTGCAATTTTTCATGATCAGGATTCAGCCCCAACATAGTAAAAATCCATATCAAGCATCCTCCTGAGGCGTCTGTCGAAGTCCACCGGGTGTCTCAGCTGGACAACTACCACAGTAATGGACACAATCCCAAAAGTTCAGGCTCCTCTTCGTCCTCCAGCTACAGCTTTCATCACTCTGAAAGCCAGCAGAAGATCCAACACCATGGCTACAACGTTGTCTATCCAGGCCAGCACGGTGACCAGGTTCCTCAGTACCAGCCCGTTTCCTCTCAGAGCATGTTGGGCCGCTGCTTCCAGGAAACTGTTGGTAGTCAGGTAAACAATCAAGAAAACAAATATGCAATATATTCATATCAGATCTTTATTGTTATTTCAGTAACACTTTGAGGCTCTATATTTGGAAAACCAGGGTCTCCTCTATATGTAATTTATCTTGGCGCCTCACCATGGCAAAATAATAGCCGCATCACCTAAAAATGAGGGTTTTTATATGAAAACCAATTTAAGTATTATTTGGCAAGTGTGACGTCAGGCTCGCTGCAGCTCTCACTGTTTGTCACAGACATCAAGCGACAGAAGTAAAAGGTTTCCAAACACGAGTACAGTCTCTTGTAACACCAGAAAAAGATGCTAGATCTTTTGCTAGTCGTTTTTAATAAAGAAAAAGTCACGAAAATGATTTTTTAAGTCTCTAGAAAATTTAAAAATTCTCAACAAAGTACATGTTGAGAATCAACCAGCAACAATTGAAAACTGGAGCAAAACTGTATCTTATATATATATATATATATATATATATATATATATATATATATATATATATATATATATATATATATATATATGTATATGTATATATATATATATATATATATATATATATATATATATATATTAGAGATGCGCGGATAGGCAATTATTTCATCCGCAACCGCATCAGAAAGTCGTCAACCATCCGCCATCCACCCGATCTAACATGTAATCAGAACCGCATCCACCCGCACCCGCCCGTTGTTATATATCTAATATAGACGATGTGAGGTTATAAAGCTTTTGCCTGTTAAAGAAAGGAGACTGATCCAATGCAGCACAGACATTCGCGTGCCACGCTGTCACGGCCCAGACGCACACCAGTGCGCAATCATATGGGAGCCGCGCTGAGCGCACCTCCAAGCACGTCTCGCTGCCGGCGACGGCCGGGTATGGGCCCGACGCTCCAGCGCCATCCATTTTCAGGGCTAGTTGATTCGGCAGGTGGGTTGTTACACACTCCTTAGCGGGTTCCGACTTCCATGGCCACCGTCTAGCTGCTATCTATATCAACCAGGGTGAGCCCCACCCCTTTCGTGAGCGCACTGCGCGCGGAGTGACTCCTGTTACGCGCCCCCGGCAACAGGGGTGGCGGGCAGGTAAGCTGCGCCGGCGGAGCGCGCGGAGTGACCCCTGTTACGAGCCCCCGGCCACGGGGGTGGCGGGCAGGTAAGCTGCTTACCTGCTGCGCGTGACACCGGCCGCGGCGAAGGCGGACGAGGCGGGGTGTCGGTGCGGTGACCCTGGACGTGCGTCGGGCCCTTCTCGCGGATCGCCTCAGCTACGGCTCCCGGTGGGGCCCTCTCGGGGGAAGGGGCCTCGGTCCCGGACCACGGCGAGGCGTCCCTTCTCCGCTCCGTAAAAGTGTCCATCTCTTCTTTTTTTTTTCTTCTGTTGTGGCATATGCTGCAGGTGCCTGCTCGTTTTTCGTATGTGGGTAACAACATTTAACTATGTATATGGTTTAACTGCCACCCGCCTGAATCTATTTAAAATCTTTTTTTATTTTTATTTCAACCGCCCGACCCGACCCGCGGATAAAATCTAATTTTTTTAAATTTCATCCGCCCGATCCGCGGATAATCCGCGGACTCTGCGGTTGTGCCCGCAAACCGCGCATCTCTAATATATATATATATATATATATATATATATATATATATATATATATGTATGTATGTATATGTATATATGTATATATGTTGTATATGTATATATCTGTATGTATATACAGTCGTGGTCAAAAGTTTACATACACTTGTAAAGAACATAATGTCATGGCTGTCTTGAGTTTCTAATCGTTTCTACATAGAGTGATTGGAGCACATACTTGTTGGTCACAAAAAACATTCGTAAAGTTTGGTTCTTTTATGAATTTATTATGGGTCTCCTGAAAATGTGACCAAATCTGCTGGGTCAAAAGTATACATACAGCAATTTTAATATTTGGTTACATGTCCCTTGGCAAGTTCCACTGCAATAAGGCGCTTTTGCCATCCACAAGCTTCTGGTTGAATTTTTGACCACTCCTCTTGACAAAATTGGTGCAGTTCCGCTAAATGTGTTGGTTTTCTGACACGGACTTGTAATTCTAGCCTGATTTAGCCATTCCTTTACCACCTTTGACGTGTGTTTGGGGTCATTGTCCTGTTGGAACACTCAACTGCGCCCAAGACCCAACCTCCGGGCTGATGATTTTAGGTTGTCCCGGTGGAGTGGTATCTATGTGGTCATCCTCAAGCTCGGGTCCTCTACCAGAGGCCTGGGAGTTTGAGGGTTCTGCGCAGTATCTTGGCTGTTCCTACGACTGTGCTCTTCTGGACTGAGGCTTCAGATGTTGTTCCTGGGATCTGTTGGAGCCACTCTCCCAGTTTGGGGGTTACTGCTCCGAGCGCCCCCACTACCACGGAGACCACGCTAGCCTTGACCTTACACATCCGTTCCAGCTGCTCTTTCAACCCTTGGTACTTCTCAAGTTTCTCGCGTTCCTTCTTCCTGATGTTGGCGTCAGCTGGGATTGCCACATCTATCACCACCACCCTTTTCTGCTCTTTGTCCACCACCACTATGTCTGGTTGGTTAGCCAGAAGCTGTTTGTCAGTCTGGAAGCTGAAGTCCCACAGAACCTTCGCCCTGTTGTTCTCAGCCACCTTCTGTGGTATGGCCCATTGGGATTTGGGTACTTATATTCCATACTGGTTGCAAATGTTCCTGTATACTATCCCAGCCACTTGGTTGTGCCTTTCCATGTACGCTGATCCAGCTAGCATCTTACAGCCTGCTACTATGTGCTGGACTGTCTCAGGGACTTCTTTGCACAGTCTGCATCTTGGGTCTGATCTACTCTGGTAGATCCTGGCCTCTATGGCTTTTGTGCTTATGGCCTGTTCTTGTGCTGACATGATTAGTGCCTCTGTGCTGTCTGCCAGTCCTGCATTTTCCACCCACTGGTAGGATTTCTTGATATCAGCCACTTCCTCTATCTGACGGTGGTACATGCCATGTAGGGGCTTGTCCATCAAGGTTGTCTGCTCTTTCTCCTCTGCACTCTCACCAGGGTTCTGCTGCCTGAGACATTCACTTAGCTGTTCATCCTTCGGGGCCAATTTTTCGATGTATTCTCAAATTTTCAATGTTTCATCCTGGACTGTGGCCTTGACACTCACTAGCCCTCGGCCTCCCTCTTTTTGCTTAGTGTATAGCCTCAGGGTGCTGGACTTGGGGTGGAACCCTCCGTGCAAGGTGAGGAGCTTTTTTGTCTTGATATCTGTGGCTTCTATCTCCTCCTTTGGCCAGCTTATGATACCAGCGGGGTATCTGATGACTGGTAGTGTATATATATATATATATATATATATATATATATATATATATATATATATATATATATATATATATATATATATATATATATATATATATATATATATATATATATAATGTGTGTATGTAGTATGTATATATATATATATGTATGTATGTATGTATATATATATATATATATGTATGAATATATGTGTATATATATATATATATAGTAGAATAAGAGGCTAATAGACTACAGGTTCATCTCATCAAACCTGTTTTGTGGTTAACCACTCATTAGGACATTTTCTCATATACTGTATTTATTTATATATATATATATATATATATATATATATATATATATATATATATATATATATATATAAAATAAAAAATAAATGTATATATATATATAAATACAAAAAACATTTATTTCCAACATTTAAAGCTTTTTTTAAAGAAATTATATGCATCACCGCCGATTATGCAAATTATATATTGACATTATCTTGACCATACCCCACCAGGCCCCTAACAACGCCCCCATCGCTACAGGTATATTGGCAATCTGGGGGAAACTCGGAAGACTTTTGGAAGTCGTATGGCATTTCAATACTGTAGTATATTTTTTCTCACACTTATCCATTGTCCAGTCAGAAGACATCTGTAAATCGGCATTAGAGAATATGCCTTCATTTATATATTAGGTTATTTATTTGCCAAACAGAAACTAGTGCCTCATGGTACGTCATTATTACGATAGTTTTATACCAACCAGCCCACCACAACAGTTTTTGTTGTTATAATAGGTCAACTATAAAAAATAATAGCATGTCAATATAGACATGAACACAATGATTGGACAGACTACGACATTGGGGAACTGTACCAGACGACTTGTTGACATCACACAACTTATACACACAAACAGATTTGAATGTTACGCATTTATTAACATAAATCACGCACTACCACAAACATAAACAATACAACAAAAAAAAGGCAAGCCTGCCTAAAACACAAGTGAAGCTAATCTTTAGCAGAAGCTAGGGCATGGACAGGGAAACTTACTTGGTCAGAGCAAGACATAAACCGGTGTGACATCAAGACAACGAAGGCAGAACGAGTGACTGGCAAAGGCAACTTAAATAATGCCTCTGATTAGCGCTCGGGAAGCAGGTGAGGGGTCGAGCACTAATCAGAGACAGGTGAACACAATGAGTGACCATGACAACCAAAACAAACTCACAGGAGCACAACCAAGAACTAAAGCAGTCCAAAACTAACAGAAAATAACTAAACAAACATGATCCGGACCACGGATCATGACAATATTGAACATTGCATATTTCCAGTTTCTCAGTACAACATGTCCGAAAAAGAGTAGGAAGAAGCAGAGCTTCCTCAAATACAGTAACTAAACATAAGCAAACATTACTAATGGCTCATATTAAAAGGATTAGGGTTTGGCCTAGCCTTTCTGTATCCAGAGACTTATTATCGTAATGATAATGAGACAAAAAATAAATATATTGATCTTATCACGTTAGTATGATGCTATACTGGGTATCAATATTATTGATATTATGGATCACTCTCCTTTACATCAAAGCATTAGTGGTTAGCATGGATCTTGTGTGATCTGCTTGGTGTGTAACATACTGTACTTAAGCCATTTTTCGTCCATTTGTCCAGCAATGATAATGGTACTTTTTCTAAACTTAGTGTAATTGAGGCGAGGATTTGTATCTTAAAGCGTCTCCGCACACTGCGGTTTAACATTACCTACGCTGGGACGATGCGTTTGTTGCAGAGCCATTACAGTATAAAGTAGCAAAAGACTATAAGCCTTTTGTTACAAATATTCCTGAAAAATATAATTATTTATGTGTTGTATACAGTGTGAGAGTAATGATTATTTGATTCATTGCTGATTTTAGTAGTTAACTTGTTTTCAAATTGAGTAAAATAAGTATCTGATCATCTACCAGCCAGCAATAATTCTGGCCCTGTTTCCTGGCTTGGGAGAATATGATCACAATATGATCACTTGATGGTGTTTGCCATTAAGTGGATTAGAGGTTTTTGTTTTCAGAGAAATGCTGAATATGAATCCAACCACAACATCACTACTGTCAAATATTTCGGTGAAAACATTCTACTTTGTAATGTTTCTCTGCCAAAGATACAGGAAAACACATGAATCTCCAGACCTTAATCCCTTTTGAAAATCTATAGTCGGAGCTGAAACTTCAAATTGCTAAGCGACAGCCTCTAAAAAACAGGCTGTGGAGAGAATAATAATAACAATAATAATAATGGATTAGAATTATATAGTACTTTTCTATACAACCAAAGCGCTCTCTGCTCTGTAGAGGGGTGAGCCCCCCCAAAAAACCCTGAGATGTTTGCAACCGTGCTGAACAACGACAAGGACCTATAAGACTTCTGTGCTTGCATCAAGTACTATGTCATGTTTTCTTGGAGTTCAAATACTTCTTTCACCCAATCAAAATACAAATCAATTCATATTTTATATTTAATGTTTTTTTCTGATTTTTTGTTTTGATGTGTCTTTCGTTAAAGGGGAACTGCACTTTTTGGGGGAATTTTGCTTATCGTTCACAATCATTATGAGAGACATGACAATGGATGTTTGTTTTTTTTGCATTCTAAATATTAAATAAATACGATCAAAGCTTTGCTTACAATGGAGCTTATGGGAGCCACACAATCCCGCCTATAAAGCCCTTAAAAACATCCAAACACCTCCACTAAGGTTTTATATACATGCTGTAAGTAGGGATGGGCGATATGGCCTTTTATTAATATCTCAATATTTGTAGGCCATGCCACGATACACGATATATATCTCGATATTTTGCTTTAGCCTTGAATTAACGCTTGATGCATATAATCACACCAGTATGATGATTCTATGTGTCTACATTAAAACATTCTTGTTCATACTGCATTAATATATGCTCATTTTAAACTTTCATGCAGAGAGGGAAAACACAACTAAGTCAATTTACCAAAACTGTATTTATCTAACAGTTATTAAGCAGTGGCACAAACATTCATGTCATTTCCAAAACAGGAAGTGCAAGATTGTCAGAGACATTTTAAAACAAGCTATTAGTGCACTTTTGTGCATGATGTCACTTAGATGACATATTAAAACAACACTAAATTAAAGTGCACTTTTTGTACAGAACGCTACTACAATGTTTTAAAACAAAGTGCACTTTTTTGCATGATGTCACACAAGATATTTCAATAACTGTCAAATAAAAATGAGCTGCATAACAGGAAATCAAATATGTATGTCCTTTGCTATGTGGTAGTTTACTGCAGACGTCATATCCTTCTGTTGTTGACTATTTTTTTCATACGGTGTTGATCTGGAAACGGTCGCTTGGGTATTTTGTTGGTGTGGCACCGGCCGGAGATGTTGACATGCGGGGTTTCAAGCACTCTTCATTCTCTAGCGGGTGACTTTTCAAATGATGCTACAAATGAGCAGTAATGCTACTTTTTGTAGCAACGCTTTTGCCGCATACTTCACATATTACTGTTGTCTGTTCGACATATTCCCGCTTGAAGCCAAACCACCGCCAGACGATGGACCCCGTGCTGTTTTTCTTGAGAATTAATTATTCTTCCTTCATTTGTTACCAGATTCGCACCTTCTCTCTCGTATTACCACTCGCACCGCACCGTTAGCACCACAGCTAACTTTACCCATGCCGCTACCTCTCTGCTCCGCGAGAGCGTATGACGTTGCACGCGCGACAATATGTGACGTATGTAAGGAGATGCGCTTGTTTTATGTCTCTGTGAGAAGGAGAGACAAGAAAGAGTGAGAAACGCATGTAGTGTAATGCCCGCAGCTAAAAGCAACTGTGTGAGAACGTATACTCAAATATCGCATTATAGTCATTTTCTATATCGCACAGAGACAAACCCGCGATATATCGAGTATATTCGATATATCGCCCAGCCCTAGCTGTAAGTATACATGCAATGTAGTAACAGGCACATTTATAATAGCATTATGGACTGAACTGTGACGACGTGGTCGCATAGTGATGCGGGTGTGGTTCTCCCAAGGATGCAGACGGCTTCGGACACAGCTTGCAGGTAGGAAAAATGATTTATTTTAAATATAAATAATATGATGAATAAACAAAAGGGCTAGCGTGGGAGCTAGAAAACCAAAAGAGCCTAGCGTGAGAACTAGTAGCTAAGAAACAGTAAATAATCGTCGTCATCAGTTGTGTGAGAACAAACTACGAAGCCAGACAGAGTGAGGCCAGAGCAAAGACTAAATAGCCCTCTGATTAGCGCCCGGGCAACAGGTGCGCGTCCCGAACACTAACCAGAGGCAGGTGCGTACAATCTGCCGTCATGGCAACAGAAACAAACTAAACTCAAGGTGCTGAAAACACGTGACACAAACATAAACAAACTCTGATCCAGGCAGCGGATCGTAACAGTACCCCCCCCTTAAAGGACAGATTCCAGATGTCCCTTGACACGAAATAAAACTAGAACCCAAAAAACAAGAAATAGTTCGAGAGTCAAGGGAGGGTGGAGGGAGGATTTGGTGGTGGGCCGCCAGGCCACGTGTCCCCGAATCCACCGGGGAAGAGTCAGGTGGCGGCGGCGAGTGGAACGCCGCTGCCGCAGGCGAGGCGGGCAACCACGGAAAGGCCACATTCGTGGCTGCCGAGAAGGTGGGCGTGAGTGGCGCCAGAAGTTCAGCAGCCGGAGAGTTCTACGACTACGTCTCGGGTGTCGCTGCTGTTTGCGCCACTGGCGTCCATAAACAAACCTCCGAGAGCGCCGCTTGCGCAGCCAGACCACTCGAGGTCGCTGAGACGAAGACGAGGAGAGAGCAGACGTCGCCGTGGAAACAGGAGGAGCCGATGTCGCCGTGGAAGCAGGAGGAGCCGACGTCGCCGTGGAAGCAGGAGGAGCCGACGTCGCCGTGGAGGCAGGAGGAGCCGACGTCGCCGTGGAGGCAGGAGGAGCCGACGTCGCCGTGGAGGCAGGAGGAGCCGACGTCGCCGTGGAGGCAGGAGGAGCCGACGTCGCCGTGGAGGCAGGAGGAGACGTCGTCGCCGTGGAAGCAGGTGCAGGTTCTGGTACCAGCCGTGGAGCAGGTGCAGGTTCTGGTACCAGCCGTGGAGCCGGCGCTGGTGTGGGTACCAGCCGTGGAGCCGGCGCTGGTGTGGGTACCAGCCGTGGAGCCGGCGCTGGTGTGGGAACCAGCCGTGGAGCCGGCGCTGGTGTGGGTACCAGCCGTGGAGCCGGCGCTGGTGTGGGAACCAGCCGTGGAGCCGGCGCTGGTGTGGGAACCAGCCTTGGAGCCGGCGCTGGTGTGGGAACCAGCCTTGGAGCCGGCGCTGGTGTGGGAACCAGCCTTGGAGCCGGCGCTGGTGTGGGAACCAGCCTTGGAGCCGGCGCTGGTGTGGGAACCAGCCTTGGAGCCGGCGCTGGTGTGGGAACCAGCCTTGGGGCCGGCGCTGGTGTGGGAACCAGCCTTGGGGCCGGCGCTGGTGTGGGAACCAGCCTTGGAGCCGGCGCTGGTGTGGGAACCAGCCGAGGAACTTGGCATGGTGGAGCTTGGCGTGGTGGAGGTACTGGAGACGAAGCTTGGTGTGTCAGCCGAGGTACAGGAACAGGTGCTAGCCGAGGTGCAGCTGGAGGTGGCCTAGCTGGCGGTTGTGGCTTAGCAGGACGAAGGACTGGTGGAGGTGGCCGTGCAGGAGGTTGCGGTTTAGCACGCCGGAAGACTGGTGGCGGTGGCCTTGCAGGAGGTTGCGGTTTAGCACGCCGAAAGACTGGTGGCGGTGGCCGTGCAGGGGGTTGCGGCTTAGCACGCCGAAAAACTGGTGGCGGTGGCCGTGCAGGAGGTTGCGGCTTAGCACGCCGAAAAACTGGTGGCGGTGGCCGTGCAGGAGGTTGCGGCTTAGCACGCCGAAGTTGTGCCACCGCACTAGCACAGTTCCCAGTACTAGCCCCCCCCTCAAGACGCGGATACCAGACGCGCTCTTTGCGGTTTGGAACTGTCTTCAAGGGTGGGTGGGGGGAGGTATGGAGGGGGGTATACTCTTCTTCAAATTGTCCAAATTGACTATTATCATCCTCCACTTGAGATTGGGTGGGAGCACAGGGGGAAAAAGTTTAGATATGTGTGGCTACACCTTGGCAAGTGCCACTCTCATGTCATTTTCACAGCAGTCTGTTCCTTTTCTTCGTTTTTATGTACAGCATCCTCGAAAAGGATTGCTCGCAAAGACTGGAGGTATCCATAATTCGCCGATAGAGAGAAGTTTTTATTTACACGATAAATCGGGTGTGTCTTAACCTCCGCGGCAGAGGCTCCGCCGAACCCCTGAGGCCGACTCACCGAACCCCTAGGGTTCGATCGAACCCAGGTTAAGAACCACTGGTCTAGCTTGTGCGCTAATGTGTGCTTACTGTTGTGTAGCTGCTAGCTGATTGTAGCCTATAGCCGACCATGTTTACCTTTTGTATATGACTTGACTAAAATATAAGAAAAGACCAAACTTGTGTAACATTTACTTTTGTAGATGTTAAACTTCTTATAGCACACATTTTACAAACAGCTATTGAACTTGTCCCTGTGTGTGTTTCAGTGTGGAAAGGCTCTCCCAGGTCTGACGAAGCAGGAACAGTGCTGTGGTACCATTGGGACATCATGGGGCTTCCACAAATGCCAGAAATGTCCAAAGAAAACATGTAAGTGCTGTCACTTTTAACATACACCGTCAGGTGTGAGCAATCATACTACTAAGTAACCAATTTAATTATTGTATTTTTTTATACGCTCAGCTTGAACAATTGTTGTTGTGTTCATGCAATATTTATTTTCAAAAAGTTTTGTGTTCTTTATAAAAGACACGCCAAAATGGTGATGTTTTGGGGGCCAAGCACTGAATAAATACATGTATTACATTTCCAATGGGCGACTTTAATTAGAGATGCAAGTGTTGTAAATTACCAGATCCGCCACAGAACCAATTAAGCGTTTAGATTGAGGTACAACTGGCGTTAAAATACAGGTACTGGAGGGTACTGGGAAAGAAGGGCAAAATGTGGGCCGGTTAAGCGGTACAGTATGTTTCTTTGTCACTATCAAACAAAGGCAATGGACACTCCCATTTTGCCTTGATTATTGAATTAATCAAAAAAATGGACTTCATTTTTAACAATTTAAATGGATGAATTTGTCAGAATGCCCGTCAGAACTTGACATCAAACAAACATGTACATTGTTGTGAAAAACAGAACTATGTTGGTATGTGAGAATTGAAACGGTGACCCTTTGGTCAGTGGTTGACTTTTGTGTTCAATTCCCACTCAGTGGCATTGTTAAGTGTTGCCGGTGTCTACAAGGTGCGCTGCGAATGATGGCGACCAGTCCATGCTTACATCAGGGCTTCCACTTATCAAAATCAAGACCCAGCTTCACCATCTGGTATCTTTCCATGTGCAACTTGCATGTCCAGAGACATCCAGCCAAGCCGCTCAAGCCGACACCTCGCATAACTTTCAAAACACGTTAGGCTTTCCTCACTTTGTAAACAAATCCTGACAGCGCCATTAAGCTGCGGGGTTTTCATTCACAAAAGTGACGTGATCAAGAAAAAATACGACCATATAGGGAAAATGTAATTCAAAACATTTGTACTTGGGTACCACATGAAACCTTTGTCAGCATATTGGTATGAATTATGGATGGGATTGAGTAAATAAGTCAAACAATGTACTGAGAGAAGCCCGTTTTAGAAACAGAACAGATAAATACATTTACTGGAAAGAATGCTGAACCACAGTATGTGATATCATTTAACCTGAGTTCATTATTTATTATTGTATGATTTAATAAGGTCTATCAGTATGATCTATTTATTGGTTAATAATTAGGAGTGTACCGATCTGGTATTGATATCAGATATCGGTCCGATATCAGCAAAAAAAAAAAAGTATCTGATGATATCTCCGATTTAAGCTCCGATTCAAGCAGTCTTGCAGTGTGTTTACTTGTGCAAAGCTGGACAGCCAGTTGACATCTAAATGTCCTCCAGTAAGCACACAAGGTTGGTCTTTTTTTGTATTTATTCAATTAATTTACAAAAGGTAAACATGGTATACTACTAGGCTACTAAGCTGGACATACATAATAAGTGTCCCTATTTGAACAATTTTACAGTCTAAAACGGCGCATTTTTCAACATGAACAAGTAACAAATAATGATAGTTGCATATTACTTACACATACAAAGTCTCCAAGGAAGAAGCATATTAGAAAGTATCCAGTAACAAACGTGTCCACATCATTCAATTTATTGCGTCATGAGCTTTACGTAATTAATTTTTGTGGCCACTAGGTGTCACCAAAAGAGGAATTACCATTCCAACCTCAAGACAGCATTTGTCCATTCCGGACGGTTGATAATAAATAGGTTAGTGTTTTTCATACCCACTATTGTTCTCTGTTTGGTTAATTTTATTTGATCAAACCTTTTTTAACAATCCACACTAGAAAAATAATGAAAGTATGTCTGATTTTTGCCGGTATCGTATTTGAAGACAAAAAGTTGTATCGAGTCACCCCTAATTATTATCATTGTCTATGCCAGTTTTATCTATGTTATACTCTGCATTTATCATTTTAATAGGCAGCACGGTGGAAGAGGGATTAGTGCGTTTGCCTCACAATACGAAGGTGCTGAGTAGTCTGGGGTTCAATCCCAGGCTCGGGATCTTTCTGTGTGGAGTTTGCATGTTCTCCCCATGACTGCGTGGGTTCCCTCCGGGTACTCCGGCTTCCTCCCACCTCCAAAGACATGCACCTGGGGATAGGTTGATTGGCAACACTAAATTGGCCCTAGTGTGTGAATGTGAGTGTGAATGTTGTCTGTCTATCTGTGTTGGCGCTGCGATGAGGTGGCGACTTGTCCAGGGTGTACCCCGCCTTCCGCCCGATTGTAGCTGAGATAGGCTCCAGCGCCCCCCGCGACCCCGAAGGGAATAAGCGGTAGAAAATGGATGGATGTTAGTTGGACTTACTGTTTACTTTTACAGTAATTCCTTTCTAGTTAATGAAGTTATGGTTATCATACACCCAGTCTTTATTATTACTGCATACTATTATATTTTTTTAGCTGTTAAAAATGTGTTAATCTCTGAAAGTTAGTAAATGATGAAGAGGATTAGGAGTAAATATGCTTTATACGTAACCAATACCAATACAATCCCAACATTTTCAAAAGAGACTGCCGCTATAAAAAGGATGAAAGTTAAATGACTTTGTAGAACTAATATTACTGTTGTAAAACTATCAGGAGAGGCATAAAAAAAGAATAATGATTACAAAATAAAAAGGAATATTTTTCCACTGGTCTGTTAGAAATGTATTTTCTGTGTGCGCCAATGTGCCAGCTAGCATCAGCAACAAGTCAAGTGCAATAGGGTGTTTTCTTTATTTTCATGCTTCGCTGAATGAATGTGGCAGCCAAGATGGAGGATTATATATCCAAGCTCAAATTCGTCTTCAAACTGGACTTTCAGACAAAACAGAAGGTGATCATATTTTTAACCTCTCAATGAGCAGCTTATCAGATTGACTTTGCGGCAGCTTTTTCGCAAAGTTGCGGCAAACATTGAATCAACTTGAGATTCTATGAATTTGTTATTAATGTTTTAGGATTTGATTGTAACCTTAACTTTAAAAGCAAAACAAAAATTGGAAAAACTATTTTGTATTGATGTTTTACACGTTTTTTACCACACAGACTTTAAAGTAGACACAAGATGGCAGTAAAATCACATATTCGGAGTTCATTGTCAAATTACCCTACTACATAAAAGGGGAACTGCAGTGTAGAGTTTGAGCAGAAAATGCCGCATTGCTGTTCTGTTCTTGGGTGTTCCAGTTCAAATAGAGAGATAGGAAAGAGCATTTATAGAGTCACAAAAGAAGTGGTTCATAAAGGTAATAAAGTCAGGGGGGAAAATGAAAGTGCATCGGAGGAAATGGCTCTTAAAAATATCACTTTCATCATCTTGTGAAATACAATCAGACCATGCTTGTCTACAGCGATCACTTTGTAAAATGTTTGTTTGAACATTTGATTTCTTTGAGAAACTTTCTGTGATGCAATCGAGTTTATTTTTTACTATATTAGTAGTGTTTGAGAGCCGAACTAAATGTAAGAAAAGGACAAGAGATCGCATTAGTTTGTGTTCTTTTGTGGTTTCTATGCCTAAATATAACTACGAAGACCTGGTTGTGCAAATAAACTAACATCATGTTAAATCCTAGTAATAAATATTTTATCGTTGGTCGAATACACCGTATTTTCTTTTTCGATTTTCATAACAGAAACTAAAAGCTTTGTAGTTGCTTTATTTGGCATGGGTGACCACATTGTAGCGTCTTTGGTGATATTTGTTAGCATCAAGAAAATATCCTTAGTAGTATTAACAAACTAGATGAATACATCTCTCGTAGATGTAATTGTAGATGAGACTAATATTTGTAGCAGGAAATCAGCTGCAAAAAAACGCATCTTTTTTTTCATTAGCGTCACGATCACAGCAGCACGGCACTCGTTATGTCAATCAAATATGTTATTTAGTGATGCACAAATAAGTCCAACTTTGTCTTTCACGGATTAATGCTTAAATTGTGGACTCCTCAGATGTAAAGACATGATGTACCTCGAATCTTTCCTTCTCTAAATACTGAGTGTCAAGTGAAGTGAGGTCCTGCGAGCAGTAACCTCTAAAAAATATATTTATCTTAAAAATGTATACATCCACTCTATCCCATTTCAAAAAATGTTTCCATGATCGCTTTTATATTTACCTCTAAACCTTTCAAAATACGCCCAAATCGGCACTGATTCAGGTAAATAAACAGTAGTCTGATGGGACTCTTGACCATCGCCTGAAACCCAGAAGTGCCCAGATGTGCCTTTAGGTCACGTGATTGCAACCCAGCTATACAATATTTCATCCATCAATCCATCCATCCATTTTCTACCACTTGTCCCTTTCAGGGTACACCCTGGACAAGTCGCTACCTCATCACAGTCCATCAATAATACCAACATTATTTTATTTTAAGATACTTTATGGGTGGTTTATCAAATGTTTGAATGAAATTCCTAATGCTTGCGTTCTCCCAGCAGCTATTCCTCTGATCGACTGTCCTCAGGGTTACAAGAGAATCAACAGCACTCATTGCCAAGGTAACACACTGTTAAATTGTATTTATTAATTTAAATGCTATGTATTCCAATTTCTCACTCAGTCTATCTGGTGAGTGCTTGATTAGAATGCAATAAATGTAAAAAAAAAAAAAAAAACATTCCACAAAACCCAAAACCAGTGAAGTTGGCACGTTGTGTAACTTGTAAATAAAAACAGAATACAATGATTTGCAAATCCTTTTCAACTTATATTCAATTGAATAGACTGCAAAGACAAGATATTTAATATTTTTTCAAATAATCATTAACTTAGAACTTAATGGCAGCAACGCATTGCAAAAAAGTTGGCATAGGGGCATTTTTACCACTGTGTTACATGGCCTTTCCTTTTAACAACACTCAGTAAGCGTTTGGGAGCTCAGGAGACCAATTTTTTTTAACTTTTCAGGTGGAATTCTTTCCCATTCTTGCTTGATGTACAGCTTAAGTTGTTCAACAGTCTCCATTGTCATATTTGACGCTTCATAATGCGCCACACATTTTCAATGGGAGACGGGTCTGGACTACAGGCAGGCCAGTCTAGTACCCGCAGTCTTTTACTACGAAGAATGTACATGAAAATAAAGAATGTGGGATTTACAATATTAACTATGAACGATAAAACACTGAATATTAACATCATATCAAAGTCGCTCCTCTTTAATTTCTCAGACCATGTCCTTGATCGACATATTTTTTAACCGAGCACAATTTGATATAATATCACTTCTTTGTGGAACTTTGGAGTAAAAGTCTGCTTCTGCGTCTGTCCCTGACACCCACGTTTCATGCTAGCCGCTCTGTAAACAAACCTCGCCTACACTGCTTGGTGCCTCGTCTGAGCTGCCGTGATGTAGATTACCATAATAACCTGTAGGGATGTCCCGATCCGATATTTGCCAAAAAATGCGTATCGGCAAGGCATTGGAAAATGCCGATCCAGATCCAGTTTAAAAAAAACCTCTGGTCCGTGTTTTCCAACGCACCGATTTAAATAATACATTCCACTTTTCTGCTGCTCCCTAATTTCCGTTCCGCATTTTCCAGCACACCTTCAACACATCCACAGGTCTGTGGATTCTCATGCAGTTGCTTTTAGCTGCTGGTATTACACGACAGGCTCTTCTCGCTCTTTCTTGTGTCTCCTTCTCACAGACAGCAAGCGCACCTTCTTACACACGTCACATACTGTCACGTCATACGTCACATACTGTCACGTCATACGTCACATACGTATACGTCCTCTCCCAGCAGAGAGGTAGCAGCATGACTAACGTTAGCTGTGATGCTAGCGGAGCCGTGCGAGAAACGTTCCCTCTAAGGTGCCTATATCGATCACTTTATTGTGCAATTGCGCACGGCAAATATATGCCACGCACTAAATCAAATAAAAAAATAAGCGCATAACAATTTTCGACACACGGACACGACAGAGAACACAGTTTTCGTCATCATTGTTCAAATATTGTAACGTCTGTCGAGACGCTTATCTCCATTCGGTGCCACACGTCCACACCATCAAAATGCCGAGGCAAACATTTCCACATCAACACTGTATGAAAAAAATAGTGATTTTTTTAGTTGTGATTTCCTTCTCTGCATGAAAGTTTAAAATGAACATATATTAATGCAGTATGAAGAAGAATGTTTTAATGTAGACACATAGAATCATCATACTGCTGTGATTATATGCATCAAGTTTTCATTCAAGGCGAAGGCAAAATATTAAGATATATATCGTGTATCGCAATATGGCCTTAAAATATCGCAATATTAAAAAAAGGCCATATCGCCCAGCCCTAGTTCAATGATGCCATTTCTGTTTGTCATGTATAATTTTTTCTATTTTGTGTTTATCCTTGAATAAACATGTCAGTTTCTTGTTTCCAACCATTGTTTATTATTCAAACTCCCCTAATTCAGCTGGCTAGTTGTTATCAAGAGTACTAAAACCCTTTTCAACATGATTCTGACAACTCAGTAGGCTAAATAACTTTAAACTTTAATACATGCTCGAATAGGCCAGTATCGGTCAGTATCGGTATCGGATCGGAAGTGCAAAAACCTGGATCGGGACATCCCTAATAACCTGTATATCACTCAAAAACACAGATTCCAACCATTTAAATACTTTCTATAGTTCAAGACTTACGGTAATTTGAAAATATCACTGCACATCATTTTGGCTGCTACAGTTTCGATGTTAAAGGTCTTAAAAAATGATTGGAACTTGGCACTTGACCTGCGGGCTGTAGTTTGGACACCCCTGGTCTAGGTGTAAGACAAAGAGTTAAGGTGAAGAGTTGGGATTTAGCCTAAGTCTGAGGGCCAGGCTAACATGAAATCACAGAAATACCACAAGAATACAGTCAGTACGAACAATTGAATGTGATTGTGTAAGTGTTCATTTAGTTCATGAAAAGGACCACACAGGCTGAAGTCACTTTTACCAAATAGTTCAGACCTCCACATGAATTTATGGCAGGTTTCTTGGAAACAACAACAGATTGTTGAGTTTGCTTTCACCAGATACTTTGATTGAACGAGCCTGTCTTTAAATGTTATTAAACTTACAAAAAAGAATGCAGTTGTAAATCGTATAAGTTGTGCTTATTTAACAAATTCACAGATTTTGATGAATGCCAGCTACAGGGTTTATGTTCAAATGGAAACTGTGTCAACACTGTGGGCAGCTATAGATGTATGTGCAAACCTGGCTACATACCCGACCCAACGCTCACCACATGCAAGTATGTAACCATGAATACATGGTAAATAAATAAATGATAAATGGGTTATACTTGTATAGCACTTTTCTACCTACAAGGTACTCAAAGCGCTTTGACAGTATTTCCACATTCACCCATTCACACACACATTCACACACTGATGGCGGAAGCTGCCATGCAAGGCGCAGCCATCAGGAGCAAGGGGTGAAGTGTCTTGCCCAAGGACACAACGGACGTGACTAGGATGGTAGAAGGTGGGGATTGAACCCCAGTAACCAGCAACCCTCCGATTGCTGGCACGGCCACTCTACCAACTTCGCCACGCCGTCCCCGGTACAAACTTGCAAGGTTCTTCCGATCTTAAAGGGGAAGCTGCACCTTTTTTGGAATCATGCCTATCGTCCACAATCATTACAAAAGACATGATGTTATTTTTTTTTTTTTTTTTGCATTCTAAATAATTGGATTCTAAATAAATCTAATTAAAAATCTGCTTACAATGGAGCCTATGGCAGCCGCGCAATTCCGCCTACAAAGCCCTTAAAAAACATCCAAACACTTCCATTGAAGTTTTATATACTGTACATGATGTAAGTATATATGTAATGTAGTAACGGATACATTTATAATAACATTTAATATTTACGTATTTTGATCATTTTAAGCATACCTGACGCATTTATTTCAAAAACACATTACGACTTTTGCTTTTTTTTTTCTTCATCACCGATTATTACTCACTGCAGACTTCATGAGGGCCAACAAACATAATAAAACATCACTTACTGTGCAATGTTTGCTGTCATTAAGATGCCGACTGCAAGGATGTTCATATATTCCCATTTAGATGAAGAATGTCTCATAGTCCTCACAAAGAAAAGAAATGCGGTGGGAGGGACCAAGCATCTTTTCGTGTCGTCCTGGCCATTTTCGGGTCCTAAATGGCTGTCAAAGTCTACCAAGGAAGCGAGGAAACAGCAGACCACTCGATGATGTAAACATGGGGACACATGGTAGTGATCACGGCGCCGCTATAAATAGATAATATATGTTAGCGCTTACAATAACAATATCACTAATACTTGGTTGATATTCAAGTCACAAAATATAAATGCAGTATTGTTGGCAGTTTTTGAATGTTTATTTATTGGATTTAATGGGCGAAATAGTGAAGCTCCCGTTGGCTCCACTATAAGCGGACTTTTATTTACCGTATTTTTCGGACTATAAGTCGTAGTTTTTTTCATAGTTTGGCCGGGGGTGCGACTTATACTCAGGAGCGACTTATGTGTGAAATTATTAACCCATTACCGTAAAATATCAAATAATATTATTTAGCTCATTCATGTAAGAGACTAGACGTATAAGATTTCATCGGATTTAGCGATTAGGAGTGACAGATTGTTTGGTAAACGTATAGCATGTTCTATATGTTATAGTTATTTGAATGACTCTTACCATAATATGTTACGTTAACATACCAGGCACGTTCTCAGTGTGTTATTTATGCGTCATATAACGTACACTTATTCAGCCTGTTGTTCACTATTCTTTATTTATTTTAAATTGCCTTTCAAATGTCTATTCTTAGTGTTGGGTTTTATCAAATACATTTCCCCAAAAAATGTGACTTATACTCCAGTGCGACTTATATATGTTTTTTTTCCTTCTTTATTGTGCATTTTCGGCCGGTGCGACTTATACTCCGGAGCGACTTATAGTCCGAAAAATACAGTATTTAGAATGCATTAAAAAATCCATCCATCGTCATAATGATTGTGAACGACAAAAAAAAAAAAGTCTTGCAAAAAAAGTGCAAATCTCTTTTAAGATAAATATATTTAATTTAACTATACAGTATTTTGTGTGACAGTGCTGGCTCGGTTATGAATGCTGGCAGAGACATAAGAGTCATGAATGTTGTTAAACACAGTTTGAACAGATTTTCAAAAACGCGTAATTGCGGAAATATAAAAATGTTGAAAACACCTGTTATTTATATATCTGGAAACTCATAACAAATCAAATATGAGTATCCATAAGAGTAGATACTACGCTTTAAGGGCAGGAAACAACACCTACAAGGAACAGAGCAGCGAAGCAGTTCAGAAGACACCTGGAGAAACATTAGTGAAAGGTAACGACCAAAACCTACAAGTAACAAAGACTGAACATACAAAGACTAGTAGCAAGTAGATGGGAAACCAGATTCCTTTTAAGTGACTCTAGTTTTCGGTGTCACTCACTGAAGTGAATCAGGTCATTGATCCACATTCGTCGCACAAACTCACACATGCGCCACAAGTAAATTGGCATTTAGGACACAAAGCTCATGTCGCCGTTGAGTTTTCAGTGATTCCTTTATGATAATGGAGTAGGGATAGATACTGAATTTGGTACTGTTGTAGGTAGTGACAAAGTCCGTCGGTATAAACAAATGTTTAAGATGGACAAACATAGAAAAATGTCTGCAACTTGTGGATGACAGAGCAGACAGCTGATTTTCTTTCTGTAATAATAAATAATTTATACTAATATTAGTTGTAATCAATTGCAACACTATAGTAATTTGACAATGAACTCTGAGTATGTACTTTTACAGCCATCTAGTGTCTACTTTTAAGTCTGTGTGGTAAAAAAAAAAAAAAAAAAGTCAAAAATACAGTATTTGTTTTCCCATTTTTGTTGGAATCCTGTGTGCATTTTGAGGTTAAGGTTACCAGGAAAACCTAAAGGGGCTGTTTGCAACATTTACACAGATGCCTGGAGAACGCTGACGTTTTTTGATTGATTGATTGAAACTTTTATTAGTAGATTGCACAGTGAAGTACATATTCCGTACAATTGACCACCAAATGGTAACACCCGAATACGTTTTTCAACTTGTTTAAGTCGGGGTCCACTTAAATTGATTCATGATACAGATGTATACTATTTTCATAATACAGTCATCACACAAGATAATCATCACAGTATATAAATTGAATTATTTACATTATTTACTATCCAGGGTGTGGGATATGGAGGGGTGGGGGGGGGTTAAGTTTGGTTGGTATCAACACTTCAGTCATCAACAATTGCATCATCAGAGAAATTGACATTGGAACGGTGTAGGTCTGACTTGGTACATATGTACAGCAAGTATTGGACACAGAGAGAGAGATCAGAAATTATAAGAAAAAGTGACTACATTTGATTGTTTACATTTGATTATTTACAATCCGAAGAGGTATGATGAGGAAGGGAGGGTGTTAGTTTAGGGTTGAAGTTGCCTGGAGGTGTTGTTTTAGTGCGGTTTTGAAGGAGGATAGAGATGCCCTTTCTTTTACACCTGTTGGGAGTGCATTCCACATTGATGTGGCATAGAAAGAGATTGAGTTAAGATCTTGGTTAGATCGGAATCGGGGTTTAACCTGGTTAGTGGAGCTCCCCCTGGTGTTGTGGTTATGGCGGTCATTTACGTTAAGGAAGTAGTTTGACATGTACTTCGGTATCAGGGAGGTGTAGTGGATTTTATAGACTAGGCTCAGTGCAAGTTGTTTTACTCTGTCCTCCACCCTGATCCAGCCCACTTTGGAGAAGTGGGTAGGAGTGAGGTGTGATCTGAGGTGTATCCTTATGGCTTCTATAACGGTACGACGTACACGTAACACATGCACGTACATTGGCTTTGGCTGTTGCTAGCTAATAATAGCACTTTGAATTGTTAGTGTTAATTGTCATTGAATGTATATTCTATCATAACAACAAAATTACCTCAAAATTGTTTGTTGCTTCTCTTGGACTGCTGTTGTATGCACACGCTTCCTGGATGTATGTGTTGATGAGACAAATGAGTGAACACCAACTGCATAAACTTAGTAATTATGTAAAATATAGACCACTAATAGTAACATAAGCTTGCCGGTGGTGTTCTTTTCGTATGTTTTGGTTTGAAAACTGTTACTGAGCAAGTTGCAAACAGCACCTTTAAAATGTTGATAATTAATTCAGAAAATCACAACTTTGACAATGAGCTCTGAATGTATGCTTTTACTGCCATAGTAGGTCGACTTCTAAGTCGGTGTGGTATAAAACGAGTAAAACATTAATACAGTATTTGTTTACCATTTTTTGTTTGAGGAAAACTTAAAGTAAGACATTCATAAAATCTCAAGTTGATTTAATGTTATTGGGGGAAAAAAATGCCTAAAACATTGCAACTTGTACCGCAACTTTCTGAAAAAGGTGCCGTGAATTTAGACCTTTTTAGGCTGCAAGATTTACAAAAAAGCCAACAAAATACCGGAGACACTGATATTCAAAGATATTTAAATGTTGTGGAAAAATTGCGGGGAAATATGAAAAAAATATTTAAAAAAGTAATACTTGCAGTACCTGTGGATCATCAAGGGGTCACGGACCCCCTGTTGAAGACCTCTTTGCTGATTAACAAATATATACAAATGCAGTTTGAGTAACAATTGCACATACTTTTTGTGTTAAGTATCTAGCGGTAGCAGGGGCCATGAAGTGAACGAGTTATTGGAGAGGAGGACCTGTAAGTCTTGATTCAGTCCAAAAACATGTGTGTTTTGAACAATTCCTTCTTGACTGTGGCAAACAAGGGGAACAGAAGCATTGGCACAGAATAGAGAACTCGGATGAACACGGGACAACCATGAACAATCTTAGCATCGAACGCAGCATGGACGCAGGGCTTATGAAACGAGTGTGTCCACCTGCTTTGTTGCTCTGTCCCTAGATGCTAGAACAAGCTGCCTGCAAAAGAAAGCACCAACAGGAAAATGTAGGCGGAAACAGGAAATTACAACAATAAAAGGTTGATGGTCATGCTCTGTTTTTCAACTCAAACAGGCTGTTCATCAGATGATCAAAAATTTCAGACCATAGCAAAAAAGTCAAAATCTCGGCTAAATTCTGTTTTTTTAATCTTTTTCTGTCAGAAATTAACGTTGTTCTCGTGCCAAAGGTAAAAATGGTTGAACTGCGGAGATTTTGTTTTATTGACTTTTGATGCTGTACTTACAATCTTCTTATACATTCATCCTGCACAAAATGTGAATATGTGACACTACCCCCCCTGTTTTAAGATTTTGTTTATAAGTCTATTTCTTCTGACCCAGCAGGCACAAGACATTAAAACAATATTGAGAACTTGTTGGATTAGGTCCTGACAATGAGCAACTTAGAATAGAATAGAATAGAATAGAAAATACTTTATTGATCCCTGGGGGAAATTCAGCACCACAGTTCGCTCACAATAGACAGTAATAATAATAAATAATATAATATATAGATAATTTATTATATATGTAATATATAAATAATCTAAATATATTCTACATATACTCTACATTTAAGTGCAGTCAAGGAACATATGCATTACACAGTCTGATGGCTGTCGGTATGAAGGACCTCCTGTGTCGTTCCGTGTTGCATTTTGGGAGTCTGAGCTTTCTACTGAACGTGCTCATTCTCCCCGCAAGGTCTGAGTGTAGTGGGTGGGAGGTGTTGTCCATAATGGCTAGGAGTTTTGCTAGACTTCTCCTCTCTGACACCACCGCCAGAGAGTCTAGCTCCACTCCCACCACATTCCTGGCCTTCTCTACCAACTTGTCCAGTCTGTTTGCGTCCCTCGCTCTCAGCCCGCTGCCCCAGCAGGCCACGGCGTACAAGAAGGCGCCCGCCACCACCGACTCGTAGAACATCTTCAACATCTTTGTACAGACGTTGAAGGATCCTAGCCTACTGAGGAAGTAGAGGCGGCTCTGTCCCTTCTTGTAGAGTGCCTCAGCGTGTTCTGACCCATTCAGCTTGTTGTCCATGTATACACCAAGGTATTTATAATCCTCAACCATGTCCACATCGACCCCCCTGATGGAAACAGGGGTCGCCGGAGTACTCCTCCTCCTTCCCAGGTCCACAACCAGCTCCTTGGTCTTCGCCACATTAAGCTGGAGGTGGTTCCTTCCACACCATGTGACAAAGTCCTCCACCAGTGCCCTGTATTCCTCATCGTCATCATCCTCAATACACCCCACTATCGCAGTCATCAGAAAACTTCTGAAGGTGGCAGGACTCTGACTGATAGTGGAAAACTTAAACATAATGTTGGAACAACATGGTTTTTGACGTTTATTCAGTGTCAGGTTGTGACATTGATTTGACCATTAAAATTTGGTCATTTTCTAAACAACAACGTAGATCCAACATTGGACATCAACGTTGTCTCAATTTACAAATACAACTATTTTGCGACATTGTTTCAAAGTCAGTTTTAAAGGCCATGTATGCTTAACCAATGTTGTATTAATGTCTTGTGCCTTACTAGGAACAACCGTATGTTGTTTTTGTGACTGATCTTTGATTGATTTTATATTGATTCAGTCTCTATCAATGCTATGGTGGTTGCTATGGATACTGTACTGTAGCTCAGGTTGTATATTTGACTAAAGACTAATGTTCTTCAGAAGGAACACACAGTTTGACAGTAAAAGTTCCCTCAGATTGGCTCTGACCAGGAGAAGGTGTTCAACGTAACCAATCAGAATAGAGGGGAGTTGCCATGTATTCAACCCCGCTCCTATACAGTAACTGCCTAAAGTTAGAATTTCCGCATGCGTAGAGAACCAGATAAACTCAGCGCGAGTGCAAACAGAATCCACGTGGGCTTAGAGTGTTTTTTACGCGTGCTGATTTTTGCACAGTTTTGACACCACACCATGCTCGGTTGTGATTGGTCAAGGGTTGAGAGGTGGCTCCGGTGTGCAATGGTATAACACTTTGGATTTTTGCCCATCGTTCACAATCTTTTTATGAGACAACAACACACGTCTTTCACTTTTTTCCTGTGTTCTAAATAGTGAAAAACTGCTTGCGAGAGGCGGCTAACAATGCAGGTAATGAGGAAGTTACTTATTTAGCTATAAAGCCCTTTACATATGACCTGCATAATAACCAAGCTATAGTCCATCCATTTTTTACCGCTTGTCCCTTTTGGGATCGCGGGGGGTGCTGGAGCCTATCTCAGCTGCATTCTGGCGGAAGGCGGGGTACACCCTGGACAAGTCGCCACCTCATCGCAGGGCCAACACAAATAGACGGACAACATTCACACTCACATTCACACACGAGGGCCATTTTAGTGTTGCCAATCAACCTATCCCCCAAGCTATAGTGACACTGTTATTGTAAGAGCTAATGTAGAAGAACTGCTTGTGTGGCGAAGTGACAGTGTCTTGCTCACAGAGACAAACACTGCTCCTCTTGCCACAAGCGAGAGGAAAACTAGCCACTGAGCTGCTGCTGCTGAATCGTCTGAGTTTGTAAAAGTTAATGCTAGATTATAAATCATGCCTCACACCTGTATAGTAGAATGTTGTGGCCATAAGACAAGAACGTTGGTAACTTTGAATGTGTTACCAAATTAAACTGCAGACTAAATCAGTGGATAGCTAGCTCTCAACTTAGACCCGAAGACAATCGCAAAATGATAGTTTTTTAATAAAGCTTTTAAAACACCCTCAGACAACTCCTCACAGACCATAAAAGCAACATCCTGTTCCTCTTCTCCACTTTTGCTAATTTAACAAGTACACATTTTAATAAAGCTTTTAAACCACCCTCAGATTCCCTTTGCGAGGACTTTGCAGACCACTTCAGAACCAAGATCAAAGACATCAAATCTGGTCTCCAAACACAGCAAGTTCTATCTGCTTGCACACCTGATCTGTTTTCCTTGCCTGAGGAAAGACTGGAGAGTTTTGTTCTGGTTGATACAAGGACACTTGGTCGAGTTTTCTCCAAAGTAAACCCAAAACCCTGCCTTTTAGATCCAATTCTTACTTCACTTTTTACATCATATTATGGATTCTTTGAGGGACAGCTTTTAACTACTATGAACTGCTCTCTTCAGACACGGGTCTTCCCTGCAGCTTTTAAAACAGGGGCGATGAGGCCCTTTTGAAGAAGAGCAGTTTTGACTTAACGGTTGTAATATCACTTACAGTTCTTAAGTAAAGACCTGGGCTACCAGAATAATCCTGAGGATTATTCTGGTAGCCCAGATCTTGTGCTGAAAACCATCCCATTAGTTGGCATCCTAGTGAGACTTGTAAATGACTGATTTGCTCTATTATCGATTAAACATATAGCACTAGTGCTAAATGCTAACGCCTGGATCATGATTTAGTGTTTCACTATAGATGGATCTGATTAGTACCCAGCTTCTAAAATTTGGAGCTCATCCTCTGTATATTCAGGCTGAAAAAGATAAAGTTCTGGATCATCATTCCCAAAGTAGTCGTTGTTGGCTCTCACAAAGTCTGCCATGATTAGAGGTAGTTGTTGTTCACGGAAGTAGAGTTTGTTGCTATGTGCTCCTAAATGAGCCAGGAAATAAATTATGGTAATGCTTAAAATGACCAAAGCTGAGTAAATATTATGTTACTGCATAACATAAGTAATTACAGCAAGTCTACAAAACGATTATAAAAAGTGTCACCATTTTCATTGATTTTTTTTACCATTTTAGTAACGACCACATACTCATAAACTGTCCTACTGTGAGAAGCATGATGGCATCACCCATCATTTTCCGTTAACCGTGAAATTGCCTACTAATTAATGAGGGAACCAATCGGGTCGGCAGGGATCCAGTTCGAGTCCCGCTGCAAACAAAGAGAAAATACAACTAGTTGTTGGAGAGATGCTACTCTGCCCTTGAGAAAGGCACCAATTCCCCCAGTCATCGTGTGAACACCCCCTCACCCCGACATCTTTGACTGCAAGCGTGGATGTTTATGGTCTCGGTGTGTTTGTGCTACACAAAAGGAGGAAAGGTTTGCAGGGGTGAAGGCTGGCAGACAGGCTGGGTTTGGACCCCTCTGGTGTATTCCGGTATTCAGGCTAACTTATAAACACTCGAAAATTACTTTTAACAATCGGACTTGTGAATCCGTTAGCGGTAACAATGAATAAAGACGACGCCATCTCACACGAAACGCTCGTTAAAAAGTTGTCTCAACGACGCAAGATCAAGAGAACAATTACTTAAAAAGATCGCTGAGCTGCAGGAAGACATCCAACGCATGTCGGATGAGATGCAGACCAAGGACTCACTCTTGGCCACCCTCAAGTCTCGTCTCCCGACGATGGCCAGCTGGCTGGACACCTCGAAGAACGGTGAGCCCGCCTCTGCAAATGTAGTCACAGTTCTCTGGGATCCAACCTGGGCATTTGTGTTCCACTTCAAGTAAGGGGGCTTCCTAGACCAACGTGGTCGTTCGCAGGCGGAGAAGGCCTCCGTCCGGGATTCACGTTGCTCCTCTCCTGAGCTTGTCACTCTCCAACAAGAACGCGCCTCTCTCCGTGAGCGAGAAGCTGGCCACCTGTGACCTGCCCCAGGAAGCTACACCTGTCCCCACTGCCACAGACACAGCAGCCTTCCCTCCACTTATGGCTTGCTGCGCTTCAGTAAACGGGGGCGCTCCTGTCAACGCAGGCGGCTGGTTAAGGATGCGGTGCGTTGGCACTCTGCCCGCCCCCCTCACCTGATGAGAGATCACACCCGGCCGGGGCAGTGCTGCGGGAGGCGGGGTACCTGAGTCAGTTTTCCCCCCCTGACGATCAAGCAGACCTTCCCACAACCCTCATTATCGGGGATTCCTTCCTGCGGCACGTCCGCATGAAGGGGGCGTTCACCCTGCCGTTCCCCGGTTCCACTGTTATGGATGTAACGGAGAAACTAGCGGACATCATGAAATCCCACCCGACCATGAAAACGATCATCATCCACACAGGGACAAACGACATCCGCCGGCAGCAGTCCAAACTCCTAAAGCAAGACTTCATCCACCTCTTCTACACCGTTGCACAGTTCCAGATAAACAATTTAATCTCCGGTCCCACCCCCACCAGCGACAGAGGGTTCAGCAGCTTCAGCAGGCTGCTTAGCCTCTACACCTGACTCTCCTCTGCCTGTCACTCTCACAATGCAGACAACTTTGATGTGTTTTGAGAGATACGCCATCTCTTTGGGCCAGACGGGCTCCATTTAGATAGAGCTGGATCTCGCACGCTGTCTTCCCACCTGGCATTCAGCGTGCAGAAGGCCAATCTCCCCACACTTGCACTAGAACAACTGTCTGTCAGTGATTGACGTTCCCCAGATCCTAGATCCCACACACTCAGTTCCACCTCCGACCACCATACACCATACACTGGACTTGGACCTGTCATTCACAACAACACTTCACACATCCTTGTCATCCTTACAACACGGGAGCACACCAGAAACCTCTATACACATTCTGTCAACTTTCACCACCTCAAAAATCTTCCAAAACAACAACAATCCACTTCTCCACCTGCCACCAACAACATGGCACTTTTAAACATTTGCTCCCTTTTGAACAACACTTTTTTAATGAATGATATGATTTTAGACAAAAAGTTTGACGCACATGTTGTTCTCTACGAGGCTTCCCCACTAAATTTTTACTTTTTATTTTCTGCTATAGGGGGCAGACGAGTAGGGGGGACTGCATCAATTTTAAATAGCTCACTGACTTCAAACGGAGTGTCTTTTAACAACAATTACACAACATTTGAGCAGCAAGCCTTGGTTTTTAGCATAACATGATTGTAATAACTGGTGATTTTAATCTACATGTTGATAACTCCTCAGATTTTTTTTATCCAGAGAGTGTTTAAACGTTTTAAATTGTTTTGATTTTAAGCAGTATGTCACACTCACAAGAGTGGACACACCCTGGACCTTTCCATTGGTGTGCCCTCTGTTGTTGACCACTATTGTGATTTTTTTAATATCACCAGTCTTAACCAGCACGGCCCCCCGGTGAGAACAGTGAGAAAACGCTACCTAACTTTTGAAGTGGCTGCAAATTTTATTGAGATTTTACAGAACGCTACTGCTGAAATTTTTACTGCGTCATGCGACATCATTCTGGTCATTTTAACAATAATCCTAAATCAACTCTGGAATCAGTAGGTCCACTTTTAACAAAAACAATCCAAACAAAACCTGCACGTCCGTGAAGAAACAACAAGCAATTATGTCAGTTAAAAATAAATTACAGGCGTGCAGAGAGCAGAGCACAACTCCTCACAGACCATAAAAGCAACATCCTGTTCCTCTTCTCCACTTTTGCTAATTTAACAAGTACACATTTTAATAAAGCTTTTAAACCACCCTCAGATTCCCTTTGCGAGGACTTTGCAGACCACTTCAGAACCAAGATCAAAGACATCAAATCTGGTCTCCAAACACAGCAAGTTCTATCTGCTTGCACACCTGATCTGTTTTCCTTGCCTGAGGAAAGTCTGGAGAGTTTTGTTCTGGTTGATGCAAGGACAGTTGGTCGAGTTTTCTCCCAAGTAAACCCAAAACCCTGCATTTTAGATCCAATTCCTACTTCACTTTTTAAATCATGTTATGGATTCTTTGAGGAACAGCTTTTAACTACTATGAACTGCTCTCTTCAGACACGGGCCTTCCCTGCAGCTTTTAAAACAGTTGCGATGAGGCCCTTTTGAAGAAGAGCAGTTTGGACCTAAACGGTTGTAATATCACTTACAGTTCTTAAGTAAAATTTTAGAAAAACAGTTTTTTAACCAAGTCAATGACTTGTTAAATATAAACAACATTTTAAGAAAGACATCAGTCTGGTTTTAGAATGAACCAGAGTACAGAGAGAGCACTTTTAAAGATTTTAAAATGACATTAGGTGGAATCTAGATAATAAAAAGCTAACAGTGTTGGTTCTGCTGGATCTAAGTGCTGCTTTGGATACAGTAGACCATGGGTGTCAAACTCAAATACAGAGTGGGCCAAAATTTAAAACTGAACAAAGCCGCGGGCCAAGGTTGAACAAATTAACCTTTAACGTACTCTACGAGCTATCGTCACGTCCGCTTTTCATCTATTCTAACATTGTTCAGACCCAGTCACAAGATATGTGCGGCTTCAGTAAGCACACACGAGCGAATGCAACGCATACTTCATCAACAGCGATACAGGTTACACTGAGGGTGCCTGTATAAAAAACTTTAACACTGTTAGAAATATACGCCACACTCTGAATCCACACCAAACAAGAATGACAAACACATTTCGGGAGAACATCCCGCACCGTAACACAACATAAACACAACAGAACAAATACCCAGAATCCTTTGTAGCACTAACTCTTCCAGAACGCTACAAAATACAAAATACCCCCCCCCACTACCCCCCCACACACACACACCTTGTAGCGTCCCGGAAGAGTTAGTGCTGCAAAGGGTTCTGGTTTGATGTGGATTCACAGTGTGGCGTATATTTCTAACAGTGCTAAAGTTTTTTAAATTGATGATGCATGTACCTTGGGAATCCATGAGATGAGATGTGGGGTTCCTCAAGGCTCAATTTTAGGTTCCATTCTTTTTTATCTTTACATGCTGCCTCTTGGGGACGTCATTAGGAGACACGGCATCCGTTTCCACAACTGATTGATACACAGTTGTACATTGCTGTGTCTCCTGATGACAAAAGACCAATAGATACCCTTTTTAACTGCATTGTAGACATCAAGCCATGGATGGCTGTGAATTTCCTACAGCTCAACCAAGACAAAACAGAGGTTTTCGTTACAGGCCCTAAAGACCAGAGGGAAACACGTTTACCAAAATTACAAGATTTTAAACCAACACAGTCTATAAAAGATCTGGCCGTGATTTTTTACTCCGAGCTGACTTTTATCTCACTTACTACAAAATAGGTTTTTATCATCTTAAGAACATAGCCAAAGTCCGCCCGTTTCGCTCTCAGGCCAACATGGAGGTTCTAATGCATGCTTTTATTTCCTGTCGTTTACAATGCCTTGCTCTCTGGCCTTCCCAAAAAGAATATCAGAAGTCTACAATTATTACAAAACACAGCTGCACGCTTGCTGAGAAAGACCAAAGGGCGGGGGCACATTACACCATTTTCAAAGTTGCTGCATTGGTGGATTTTAAAGTTCTATTATTAGTTTTTAAATGTCTTAACGGCCATGAGCCTTAATTATCTGACTTGCTTTTACCTTATCAACCCTCGCGGATCCTGAGGTCATCTAGCACTGGCCTTTTACCTTTACCAAATACCAGAACAAAGACCCACTGTGATGTGGCATTTAGCCACTATGGCTCCCACCTGTGGAACAGCCTACCAGAGACTCAGGACTGCAGAGAGCGATGACATTTTGGAAAAAAGACACCTTTTTAGTCATGCTTTTAAATGATCATCTGTTTTTGATTATTTTATCGGGTTGTTTTCTATCTTAATCATTAATATTTCTACTATTATTCTCTCAATGTTATGTTTTTATTAACTTATTAATTTGATATTTAAATTATCTATATTTTAATGTTTACATATATTTTATCATAAGTTTTATACTTCTTTTTTTTCATAGCGTTCATTTTAGTTATTCTCCAGTGTGGAACGCCTCAAAGGTGGGGTTTTTTCTGAAATCCTCACTGCCATGCCATGTTTTGTTTATGTTTTGTTATTGTCAATAGTGTTCTGCAGAGGTGTACTTGTAACAATTTTATAGAGAAATTATACTATTTATAGTCGCGGTGGAGAATGTGTGTGCGTGTGTGTGTGTGTGTGTGTGTGTGTGTGTGTGTGTGTGTGTGTGTGTGTGTGTGTGTGTGTGTGTGTGTGTTTTCTTCTCTTCTTCTTCTATTATTATTATTTTTTGTTTTGTTTTGTACAGCACTTTATGTTTGCCACTTTCCTGTGCATGAAAAGTGCTATATAGATAAAATTAGTTTTGATTTGACAAGAGTGTAGAGTGAAGGATTATATTCATTATAAGAAATCAGTCAAATGAGCACAACACACATTGTCGTTCTCCAGTGTTTACAGTTTTGGCCTTTCTTTCATGTTCTCCCTAATGGTCTTTTGTGCTTTGGAAGACATATTTGGTCTGTTCCAGTGAAAACAAATCCAGCTGTCATTGGCATGTGGAGATGTTTGATTGCCCACACAAACTAAACTCCTCTGCATGCTTTCATCGGAACAACGCTGAGCTGCTCATGTTTATTCTTGTCTTTCTTACAGTCGCTGCTTAATGTCTTTCTGTCTTTTTTTGTTCTAACCTGGTTGTCAAGGTGCTGGATCCATGCAGTCAAGTACTTGTTTGTCTTACGCAACACGAGTTGCATGTTGGGTTGTCCCGATGCAACTTTTTCACAATTCGATACTGATATTGGAGTCATGACTACCGGCCGATACCAATTCTAATCCGATTTGATATCGGCGAGAATCATACATTATTTTATTACTTTGTAGTGTTGGAGCGTTAGAAAAGGCTTGATTGAGTGAAATTACTGTTATTTATTACTAAATTACAGTTAGACTAGACGAGATGGTATAAAAAACACTTTTTGTCATTTGATTACTCGTGTAATTTAATGCTTCAGCTTCGACAGCCTTTGTGTACACTAATTAAATTCAAGGATCAGTGCTTTAGTTGCCATTTTTAAGTTTTTTTTTAATAGGATTTTTTTTCATATTATACATAGTAGTGGTGGGTTATTGGGATTTATGGTCTTCTGGGGTGTACACCAAACCAAAAAACTCTGTCACATACCCATAATAAGATCTGTTCTGGATGTTGTGAACCTTTACTCCTTTAAGTACCAATATTAAAAGCACAAAAATCCAAGGAAGATTACGACTCACTATTCTTAAAATATTGTGAATATTCGGAAACGGAAAGAGTACTACTTTTTTTTTAAAATTTAGACAAGAACGCATCTTTCTTTGTTTTATGCATTCTAACTTGTATTATACTGCAAGTACGAGGTGGCTAACAATGAAGCTAATGGGAGTAATCTATTGCGCGCATAGAGCCCTCTAAAAAACACAGAGAAAAACCGCGAATCACATGTCTTGACTTGTGATTTTTTAACCAAGTGTTACCGATATTGTTAATATAAGCGTTAATGTTGAGGAAGTACTTTTAGCGGGGCCGGGATCACCATACTTGCCAACCCTCCCGGATTTTCCGTGAGACTCCCAAAATTCAGCGCCTCTCCCGAAAACCTCCCGGGACAAATTTTCTCCCGAAAATCTCCCGAAATTCAGGCGGACCTGAGTGACGTGTCGACAGTTCACGTCCGCTTTCCCACAATATAAACAGTGTGCCTGCCCAATTCTTGGTTTCTTATGTGGGTTTATTGTTAGGCAGTTTCATTAACGTCCTCCCAGCGCGGTAACAACACACAACAACAGCAGTCACGTTTTTGTCTACCGTAAAGCATATATATATATATATATATATATATATATAGCTAGAATTCACTGAAAGTCAAGTATTTCTTATATATATATATATATATATATATATATATATATATATATATATATATATATATATATATATATATATATATATATATATATGAAATACTTGACTTGGTGAATTCTAGCTGTAAATCTACTCCTCCCCTCTTAACCATGCGCCCCCAACCACGCCCACGCCCCACCTCCGACCCCCCCCCCCCCCCACCTCCCCACCTCCCGAAATCGGAGGTCTCAAGGTTGGCAAGTATGCGGGATCACAGACGGGTAACTAGCTAATGCAGCTATTGACGCACTGAGCTTCTGCTGCATTGCCTCTGAGCTGATAAAAAAAGTTCATTTTAGATTATAAATCAGGCCTCTTAGTTGTACAGTAGGAGGTTGTGGCCATAAACCGAGAAGTTTATGAGAAGTCAACCTTGACGTTTAACTTAGACCTGGAGATCGCAAGGAAGACACGAAAAGATAGTTTTGCTTTTGGTTTTTGGTTTTTCATTTAAACGTGGAAGATATGAACATCTCATCAGTCGCCATCCCAGTGAGAGCAGACTGGCGTTTTTTAATGGAGTTTTTTTTTTTTTATAAAGAGATTATTAATACATGAAAAAAAACTTCTTGCAACATACTTTTTTCCGGTGTTGTGCCGGTCGTGCGGTCTCTTAGTGCTAAAAAAGACAAGTTCTGTTGTCTAGATTGCGCTTCTATGTTGCAGAAAAGGTCGCACTGATCACAGATATGTAGACGGAATGTGAAGCAAATGAGTGTCTCCATGTTGACAACCGATAATACACACTAAAACTTATCTTTAGCATGGCGGTCTGCACGACTTTTGTACTTGTTATCAATTGTACACACGGCCTTAGTAGATCACTAGCAACACAGAATTGGAAATCCTACCCTGCAGTGTGAACGTAGCCTTAAAGATGTATTTATTTATTTATGTTTCTCCTATTTGACCCTCCATCCTAATAAATCTGCAGAGGACATTTGTGTTTTACATAACATCTATTTCTCCCTCAAAATGTTTAAATCTGACAATAGTAATTGACAAAAAATGTACACGATTTCAGTCCCATTTATGTAGACAAGCTTATCAAGTCCTGGTCCGCCGTGTTTTTCCTATTACTAAAACGTGCCCACTTAAGTCGACGTCAACAAACGCTATATGTTCGACCAAATATGAGAACCAAAATAATAATTTAAATGAAAAATGGTTAATTTACATAGACGTGTGTTGTAGTATTAACTTCATCATTATCACTAGGCAGCAAAATAACTTGTATTTACTCCACATTAAACATGCACACACTCACTTCCTGTTCAGCGCATAGTAAATATTTATTTTTAAATTGTTAGCCGCTGTAATGAAGATTTACAAAAACTCAAGAGGGACATGCAAAATTAGCTCTGTAAGATAAGAGTATACATTTTGTATGAAAACACAAAAAATATAAATATGCGCAAATAGAGGAAAGCCATTTCAACAAAATGTTTATCATCCATTATCCTTATGACTCTGAACAAAATCACACGTGAAGGCAAGATTTCGGTTATGTCGACAAGCGTTTGTCGACGTGAGTCAGCCAGTCTGAGGGCCGCGGACAATACTGTTGCTATTATTTGTGTTTGCTTCGGTAAAAGGGACTTCTTGATTTCTTCACTTTGTCATGTGTTTTCCCTTGTGTTGTCTCCTCCACCCTGGTGCGCCACTTCCATCGCATCCGCTCTGGTCTTTGCCCTCCTCCTGCACTCCTCCTCAGCCAACATATCTGCCGTTCAAGAGGAGAAGGGAGCTTGCTTCCGTTTGGTGAGCTCGGGGAGGCAATGTTTGCACCCAGTGTCTGCTCAGCTGAGCAAGCAGCTCTGCTGCTGCAGTGTGGGCAAAGCCTGGGGACCACATTGTGACAAATGTCCCCCTCCAGGAACAGGTAAGGCTCCCAGACCTTAGACCTTAATCATGTCTCTGTCGCCTGTTCTTTATCCCACTTCAACTGTTTAGCACTTTCATTTGTAAAAGGCAAACAGAATGCACAATTACTGAAGCGATCATATCCTTCAGCTTTCATTTGACTGTTGACCAATTACAAACTTCTAAATCGTCACAATGATTAAAGTCAGTCCCTCCAGGATTTCACAGGCCTGAACTTGCAGCAGCTTTTACAGACGATTGCGGCAAAAGTTGCTTATTTGTTTTCAATAATATTGAATGAACTTGTCATTTTATCAATTTGTTGTCGTTGTTTTAAGTGTTCCTTGTAATCTTAACTACGCAGACTTAAAATAAGACACTAGATGGCTGTAAAAGCACATAGTAAGAGCTCATTGTCAAATTACTGTACCGTTATAAGTAACTAATAACTAATCATAGTAATAATTAATTATAATCGTAGAGAAAAAAAAACACCACCAAAGGCTGCCTTAGTTTGCGCTGTCTGCTCTGTTCACAAGTTGTTTAATGCTTGAAAAATGTACTGCACTTCTTTTTTTTTTTTTTTTCCTATTGTCACAATCATTATGAAAGAGATGACGACGACAACATTTTTATGGATTCTAAATAGGGATGTCCGATAATGGCTTTTTGCCGATATCCGATATTCCGATATTGTCCAACTCTTTACTTACCGATACCGATATCAACCGATACCGATATATACAGTCGTGGAATTAACACATTATCATGCCTAATTTGGACAACCAGGTATGGTGAAGATAAGGTACTTTTAAAAAAATAAAATAAAATAAAATAAGATAAATAAATTAAAAAAAAATTCTTGTATAAAAAAGAAAGTAAAACAATATAAAAACAGTTACATAGAAACTAGTAATTAATGAAAATGAGTCAAATTAACTGTTAAAGGTTAGTACTATTAGTGGACCAGCAGCACGCACAATCATGTGTGCTTACGGACTGTATCCCTTGCAGACTGTATTGATATATATTGATATATAATGTAGGAACCAGAATATTAATAACAGAAAGAAAGAACCCTTTTGTGTGAATGAGTGTAAATGGGGGAAGGTTTTTTTTGGGTTGGTGCACTAATTGTAAGTGTATCTTGTGTTTTTTATGTTGATTTAATTAAAAAAAACAACAACAAAAAACGATACCGATAATTAAAAAAACGATACCGATAATTTCTGATATTACATTTTAACGCATTTATCGGCCGATAATATCGGGTGAATGTCCGATAATATCGGCAGGCCGATATTATCGGACATCTCTAATTCTAAATATTAAATAAATGATAAATAAATGATAAATGGGTTATACTTGTATAGCGCTTTTCTACCTTCAAGGTACTCAAAGCGCTTTGACAGTATTTCCACATTCACCCATTCACACACACATTCACACATTGTAAATAAAAGTTGCTTAGAGCGGGGCCGAAGGAAGCACCTCTATTTCGCCCATAAAATCCAATAAATTCAAAAAGCTCCTACAATACATTTCGTGACTTGAACTTTGACCAAGTATTAGTGATATTGTTATTAAAAGTACTAACTCGGACAAACTATTTAGAGTGGTGCCATGATCAGTAGTTTCTTTCCTTATATGTGATCTGCTGCTTCCTTGCTTCCTTGCTCCCTGTAAGTTTATTCTAGATCATAAATCATGCATTTCACCTAGACAGAAGAAGTCTGAGTAGGTATTTTGAAAAGTTTGTACACTTTGACTGCCATTTAAGACCCAAAAATGGCGAGAAAGACACGAAAAGATGTTTGGTCCCTCCTGATTAGCCACTTGACGTGTGCGTTTGAGTGCAGGTTAAGTTGCGACCATTGGACAAAATTGCGAGGACGCGCATAATTGTCACGGATTGGTTGAATTGGTCGTAGATTATTGGAGGGACTGTTAAATGGGAGGCAATTAGCGGTGTAACACACTTTTCATGTTACTAAAAAGTGCCCGCTAAGTCAACGACATACATGGTTATGTAAAAATCAATAAAAACAAAAGAAGGGTTGGTGGAGGCAACAGGAAAGGAACTTTCACTTACATTCAAAGTGTTGCCATACAGTGGTACCTCCATTCAAGAGTGTCGCCCATTAATTTGTGCTTGCCCCCCTCAAGAAAAGAAAAAATAATATCATGTAGCATCCCATTTAAAAAGAAGAATAAACTTTTAGATACGAAGTATTATACGAAAAACAATACAAATAAGTGGTGTACAAACAACCACTATAGTTTTATAAAGTAATGTAATGGTGAAGTACAACATTTACTCTGAGTGGCATTGATATCGTATATCGGTCTGATATCAGCAAAAAAAAACAAGTAAGGGATTATGAGAGTCTCTTTTGTTAGCCAGCTGGCTAACAAGCTCACTATCTTACTGAGAGACCGCATTCTCCAGATGTCTGACAAGCGTTTAAATGCTCACTCATAACAGACGAACTGCCATGAAAAGCAAGGTCCACTTTGTAAACTGAGCTAGTTATTAGTGTCTTTGACATGTTTAGGGTTTCCATATTTTGATGTTGTTGCAGTAGCCACAGCCATTTTTTTCTTCCTCTTGCTGCTAGTAGCCGGTCGCATGTTCATTTTTTTACAGAAATACACAAGCAATGATGTCACAGACTATTATTTTTGTCGACGATGTTGACGAATTGATGCACCTCTATAATCAATATATTACATTTTAGAAGTAAATGGTCTAGTCAGTTCAGTGATTTTTATTCAGTTCACCACAACCTAGCAATTAGTTTTCAAAGAGATGTTTTGTCTCATCTTTGACAAGTGCTCACAAATCCTAATAGGACTTGCGGTAAGTCAGGTGAGGAAAGTGCCAGGTCATTCTTCGGTCATCATCAAAGCCTTTTGCTCGCTAAGCCGAAGAATTTTGCTTTTAGTTGGTTGTGCGCGATGTAGTCTTATCTTGCATGAAGATCACAGCTTTCCTGAATGCTGCAGGCTTCTTTCTGTACTACTCTTTGGTAAATGAATTATCCAGGAACAGGCAGTAGGCGTTCTTTACTCCACCTTTAAAGGGAAACTGCACTTTTTTGGAATTTTACCCATCATTCACAATACTTATGTGGGACAAAAACACGCAAGTATTTCTCTTTTCTGTTTGTTCTAAATAGTGAAAAACTGCTAGCATGAGGTGAGTAACAATGCTTATTAAACACGCAAAAAAAATATCCAAAAAACGTCAACAAGGCTCTATTTACCATACCATACCACCAACTTTATTTATAAAGCCCTTTAAAAACAAGCACAGTTGAAAAACAAAGGGCTGTACACCACAAAGAAATAGAGGCAAAGGACAGACTAAAAAATAACATTTAAAACAGAAATAAAAATACACATTGAAAAGGCAAATGCAAATTACCCTAAGAACAACTTGTTAGATAAAAAAACAGTTTAAAAGTTAAAAACAGTTAAAAAAGTTAAAAGCTAAAAACAGATTAAAGTCTCATGCTGGGTTAAAAGCCAGTGAATAAAAAAGGGTTTTAAGAAGGGTCTTAAAAATAGCCAAAGAAGGGGCCTGTCTCACATGGAGAGGGAGATCGTTCCAGAGTTTGGGACCCGCAACAGAGAAGGCTCTGTCCCCTCTGAGCTTGCGCTTTGTTTTGGGTACCTCCAGGATCAGCTGATCAGCTGACCTGAGGGACCGGGTGGGGGAATAGAGGTGGAGCAGCTCAGAGAGGTACGGTGGGGCAAGACCACGTAAGGATTTAAAAACTAGTAAGATAATTTTTAGCAGAGGAGAAAAGAAAAGAAACAGCAGATCAACTGGTCTAAAAGGGGGGTCTATTTAAAGGCTAGAGTATACAAATGAGTTTTAAGATGGGACTTAAATGCTTCTACTGAGGTAGCATCTCTAATTGTTACCGGGAGGGCATTCCATAGTACTGGAGCCCGAATAGAAAACGCTCTATAGCCCGCAGACTTTTTTTGGGCTCTGGGAATCACTAATAAGCCGGAGTTCTTTGAACGCAGATTTCTTGCCGGGACATATGGTACAATACAATCGACAAGATAGGACGGAGCTAGACCATGTAGTATTTTATACGTAAGTAGTAAAACCTTAAAGTCACAGTGCACAGGAAGCCAGTGCAGGTGAGCCAGTATAGGCGTAATATGATCAAACTTTCTTGTTCTTGTCAAAAGTCTAGCAGCCGCATTTTGTACCAATTGTAATCTTTTAATGCTAGACATAGGGAGACCCGAAAATAATACGTTACAGTAGTCGAGACGAGACGTAACGAACGCATGAATAATGATCTCAGCGTCGCTAGTGGATAAAATAGAACGAATAAAGCTAAATAATATTATTTAATATTTTACGGTAATGTGTTAATAATTTCACAAATAAGTCGCTTCTGAGTATAAGTTGCACCCCCGGCCAAACTATGAAAAAAACTGCGACTTATAGTCCGAAAAATACGGTAGTACCCAGCTTCTAAAACTTGTAGCTCATCCCCTTTACATCCAGACTCAAAAAGATAGAGTTGTGAATTATCATTTGTCCAAAAGTAGTAGTCGTTGGCTCTCACCATGTCTGCCAGGTTTAGTAGTTGTTATTGTTGTTGATTAAAGTTGCATTCATTGCTATGCGCTCAGTGAAATGCGACCAGGAAAGTAGTTATGGTAATGCTTAAAAAGAACAAAATACGTAAATATCACATGTTATCATGTGTCTGTTACTACATTACATCTTTACAGCATGTATTGATGGATGTTTTTGTGCTTTATAGGCAAAATAAGTTAATTCCCAGTACCTACATTGTTAACCACTTCTTGCTCGCAGTTTTTCTCTATTTAGATCGCGTAGAGAATCGAAAGACGTGTTTTTTTTCTCACACAAGGATTTTGGATGATGAACATAATTCCAAAAAAGTGCAGTTCCCCTCTAAGTTTTGTTGTTCTTTTTCTTCACAGCCATGTTCAAAGACATCTGTCCTGGGGGAATGGGCTACACTGTTCTTCCAAATCCACCTGCCAATAAGCCAGTTACAGTGAACCAGAAGCCCACGGACCCACTGACCCCACGCCCACTGCCGACACTCGACAAACCAGTGGTGGTTTTTGGGACACAAGAAGAGATTGTACCAGGTGAGTCTCTTATTTGTTTACTTTGCAAGTCACTCATGGTCTAGCGGTTAACTCGCCTGACTTCTGTGGTGGCAGTGTTAGTTCAGTCCTCACTCACTTTCAGTCATTGTCCTTTAACTGACAGCACATTGAATCCATTGCAGCTGGACTGTTAAGGTTAATGTCTAAACTGTATTTACTATTTACACTTGATGTGTTGATTTGACACACTGAACTTGAAATGGTTCACAACTGTGTCATAAGGGATGTCGTAGTCACTACTAAGAAGCATGAACCATCATCTAGGGTCCACGGCACCAGCGTCTGGTCTGGCTCTCAGTCTAGTACCTTAACAGCAGTCACAGTACTTTTGCACCCAGTGTAGGTCTGTGCTGACATGCTTCTACAGACCATCACTGACAAATAAGTCATGTTGGAGGTGGTTTTGGACTGGAGAACATTCTCCACAATGTATTCATTCAGAAAGTGGAACCAAATGTTGGTTCTTATACAGGGTTTCTAATTCTTAAAGTTTGTATAGTGAAGCAAATTTCTCCATAAGAAACAACGTAAAATTAAAGCTGTAAACAGCGATGGACGGGACCGACTTTGACGGCACATAAAATCCAAACCGGAGCAGTTATTAAAACTCTTTCGTCAACTTTTAATCAGAAGGGTTCAATCTCTCTCCTGTGCTAGTTTGAAGCCGACACGACAAACGCGCTCAGAGCTCACAGTAATGTTTGAAAAAAGGTGACCGGTTTTTACAAAACTTTTGTTTTGAAGGGGGAATTGCAAACGTCCTGTTGATTTTTGCTGGGGGTTGTCAATTTATGAAATGTAGGTCTAAGTGAGACCTACATAGAGTATTCATGTCTCTCAGACATTCCTACTGGAAGTTACAGGCAGTTTTGTCTGTATTTTCTTCCTACGAGCAGTTTTGTCTGTGTTTTCTTCCTAGGGGGCGCTAGAGCGCAATTTTGAGTTTTTTTTATTTATTTTTTTATTAGGTCGCATTTTTCACCAGTCCTGATGTGTGTGTCCAGTTTGGTGAGTTTTGAAGCATGTTAAGGAGGTCAAATTACAGCTCAAAGAGGCAAAAATTACTGTTTTTACGAAACTTTTGTTTTGAAGGGGGAATTGCCAACTTCCTGTTGATTTTTGCTGAAGGATGTTCGTGTATGAAATCTAGGTCTAAATGAGAACTACATAGACGTTTTTGTTTCATGTCGCTACGACATTCCTACTGGTAGTTATAGGCAGTTTTGTCTGTGTTTTCTTCCTAGGGGGCGCTAGAGCGCAATTTTAAGTTTTGGGTTGTTTTTTTTTATTAGATGGCAATTTTCGCCAGTCCTGATGTGTGTCAAATATGGTGAGTTGTGAAGCATGTCAAGGGGGTCAAATTACAGCTCAAAGAGGCGGCGGAATAATAATAATAAAACCTTACAATAACAATAGGGTTCTCTGTCCCAAAGGGACATTGCGGTCCCTAATAATGGGATCCATTGTACACTTTGAACATCATATAAAATGCGATACAATACTGTATATCAAACAAACTTAATAAGGGGGAGATATAACATATTTTTAGTTATTAACAAGTCAAAACAACAACCTAAACTGTGCTGAATGCTCTTCTCAGCCAAAACGCGGACAAACAGAAGTAATTATGGTGCTCTCACAAACAATCAGAAATCACACAAATCCTTTACTTTAACACCATACTGCTACAATAATATCCTTTTGAAAAAGTCACATCCACTTACTGTACATCGACGAAGAAGGAGCTGACCAGAACCAGCAGACAGACAGAGGGAGATCTGAGTGCAGGGGGAGGGGCCAAGGGAATATGTGCCATGAAAGAGGCCCCGCTCAACGAGAAATAGTTTTTCTCTCGGCTGTGAAATGAGTCTGATTAGCATTTTTTTCCATTATTAGTAGATTGCACAGTTCAGTACATATTCCGTACAATTGACCACTAAATGGTAACACCCGAATACGTTTTTCAACTTGTTTAAGTCGGGGTCCACGTAAATCATCCATCCATCCATTTTGTACCGCTTATTCCCTTTGGGGTCGCGGGGGGCGCTGGAGCCTATCTCAGCTACAATCGGGCAATTCATGGTAAATGAATTGACTCTGTACTGCTAATTGTTAAGCCGCTTCCAAGTGAATACGAGGCCAGTATTGCCGATAGGAATATCGATAGCGATAGCTACTTAGGTTTATTCAAGAGCACTAGAAGTTTTTGATGTTAACTGGCTGTCCAGCATTGTCGAAGTAAACATGCTTCAGGACTTCTTGTATCGGGGATTATATCGCACATTTGACATGCTAGCTCATAAAATCCCATACTTGTTTTTTGTTGTTGCTGATATCGGATAGATATCTGATATCAATATTGGATTGTGACACTCCTAATACAGGACGTTCTGCAAGAGATGCTATCTGAATATAATTTTTGGGACCAAAGAAAAGAAGAGTATCAATATTAGAACAGAAGACATTGTGCAGTGTTTAACAGCAGTGTTTTACTTCCAAAGTGAAGTGTAAGACAAGAAAACAATCGCTTGGTTCTAGCAGCAGTAAAAATGTCTGCTTTTGTTGTATTTAGAACGTTTTTACAAGTGTGAGCTGCCAAAAAAGGGAATGCGCCAAAACATCTGGTGAGCTAACTTCAGCTGTACACGAGGTAAAATACATTTATATGATGTGTACAGCTGCATTTCCTTTCTGTGGGTAGACTCATTCTCCCACACTTAAGCCACATTTCCACCAAGTGATACGGTTTAGTTCAGCTCACCACAGTACGGTTTGGAAAGCTAAATGTGGATCTGTTTCCTCTGCAAAAAATGTGTGGACTGATGAGGGTGGTGGAATGATCTTATAGGAATGTACAGACCCGATATTGATATCGGATATCTGTCCGATATCAACAACAACAAAAAAAAACTACTGGATGATATGGGCTTCTTCATAAAATGTGTGATACAATCTCCGATACAAGCAGTCCTGCAGCGTGTTTACTTGTGCAAAGCTGGACAGCCAGTTAACATCTAAATGTCCTCCAATAAACACACAAAGTTGGTCTTTTTTTGTATTTCAGTCTAGTCATTTCCAAAAGGTAAACATGGTAGGTTATAGGCTACTAGGAACTTGCAGCTGCACAACAGCGAAGCACACAATAACACACGAGCTAGACATACGTAATAAGTGTCCTTACTGTAACAATATTGCAGCTAAGAATTAGCACTCAATATAAACAAGTATCAAATAATTGTACCGGTAGTTGCATATTACTTGCACATACAAAGTCTCCAAGGAAGAAGTGTATTAGAAAGTATCCAGTAATAAATGTGTCTGTATCATTCAACTTACTGTGTCATGAGCTTAATTTATTGAATTATTGTGGCCATTGGGTATCGCCCAAAAAAAAGAAAAATACCACTTCAGTTTAACTTTAAGACAGCGTAAGTCTATTTCAGAAGTTAATAATAAATAGGTTAGTATTTTTAATTCCTACAATTATTCTTTTTTTAACTAATTTCGCTTCATCAAATATTGTCTAGCATTCCACATTGAAAAAAATAATAGTAATTAAAATATATATATATATATATATGTATAACCATTAGTTAGTTGCTTATTAACATGCAAATTAGTAACATATTGGCTCCGTGGCCTAGTGGTTTGAGTGTCCGCCCTTAGATCGGTAGGTTGTGAGTTCAAACCCCGGCCGAGTCATACCAAAGACTTTAAAAATGGGACCCATTACTTCCCTGCTTGGCACTCAGCATCAAGGGTTGGAATTGGGGGTTAAATCGCCAAAAATGATTCCTGGGCGCGGCCACCAGGGGGTGAACAAGGGGATGGGTCAAATGCAGACAAAATTCACCACACCTGGTGTGTGTATGACAATCATTGGTACTTTAACTTAACTTTAATTATTAAGTACTTATTAATGCCTTATTCTGCATGGCCTTATTATACAACCAGTAAGCCATTAACTAAGAGTCTTCCCTCAATAAGGTTAGGGTTAGGGTACTTAGAATATGTTCCCCTGGTGTCCAAATAGCTCCAGATTAAGTCTTTGTTACTTAGAATATGTTCCCCATCGGCCAATACTCACGGGTTCAATAGTGATATCGTATCGGAAGTGAAAAAGTCTTATATCAATGTAAATAGGAGGATAGAGTCGAGTGAGTGGTATTGATTGTTGATTAGTCGTGTCTTGAAGCAATGTAGGAATAATGGAATGCTCCTTGGCTGCAAGTGGTAGAGGCACTGTTTATTACTTCCGCCAGGGGGTTATGTAATTTTTGTCGTTGGTTTGTCTGTTAGTTAGTAAAATACCTAAAACTGTTATGGGAGGATTTTCATGAAACCTTTAGGAAATGTCAGAAATTACATAAGGAACAACTGAGTGGATTTTACCTTACGTCAGTACGTCTCAATTGTATCCCCCCTGACACACACACACACACACACACACACACACACACACACACACACACACACACACACACACACACACACACACACACACACACACACACACACACACACACATTCTCCACCGTGACTATAAATAGTATAATTTCTCTATAAAATTGTTACAAGTACACCTCTGCACAACATTGTATCCTTATTAACATTAAGGAAAACAATACACCGGTCTTTCCTCTTCCCCCACCATAGTTACAGTGTCATAATCGGCAAGGGAGAGTAGAAACATTTTGAAATAATATTAAAAAGAGCACTCAAGAAGGTGTGAGGAAAAAAACCTAAGGATACACGCTTAAGGTGTGAGAAACGGAAATCACACACAGGTGTGGAGAATAACATTTGCCATAACACTTCAACCGCAATGGCGGGACTGAGCCACAGGGAACGAGAAGCGTGAGGGGAGCTAAAGACGAAGAGATGTACACGACTGGAAGGGTGAAACATCAGGAATGAACTGCCGGCGAGTGAAAGCCCTGGAGAGCTTAAGTAGTCTGGAGGAAATGGGTATCAGGTGTGCGTGCAGGTGGCTACACGCCGTGACCCAAAAACTAGGCACTGCAACAAAAAGAAGATGCAGGATCATGACACACAAGCCAAGCGCTACATAAACTTCTTCATATTCTAGTAGGACAAAAAAAAGCCTGTTTCCCTTGGTCACACACTGGCAGCCTGGCATCGCACTGGGGGGACGCATATTTGAGAAGGACTGCCTTATGTAGAATAGAATAGAATAGAATAGAATGGACTTTATTGTCATTATATTTGCATATAGCGAGATTAAGGACTCCAATTTAAGGTGCGGTAGTGGGAACAAATATGGGGTAAAAATAAATTAAGTTACACAACAGGTAATAAAGAAAAAACTAACAATTGAAATAAACAGACTACTATCCAATAAAAATAATAAGCAATCCTGTACAATATACAAAACACTATAGAAATACAAAATACTGTACAATATACAGAACAAGACAAGAGTACCGGAGTAATAAATAACAATCAGTGTCGGACGTATTGCACTCGAAGGGTAATATTGCACAGTAGGGTATTAGGGTAGGATATTGTATAGGGGTGAATTATTATTATAAGTTAGAGTTCAAGATGGTGACAGCTCTGGGAAAGAAGCTGTCTCTGAGTGTTTGTTCTGGCTCTGATGCACCTATAGCGCCTGCCCGATGGTAGTAGGTCGAACAGGTGGAAGCCTGGGTGTGTGCTGTCCTTGGTGTTGCTTTTTGCTCTGTTGAGGCAGCGGGAGTTGTGTAAATCCTTCAGGGAGGGGAGGGGGCATCCGATGATTTTTTGTGCAGACTTTATGACCCTCTGAATTGCCTGTTTGTCTGCTTCAGTGCAGCTGGCGTTAATGTTATTGTTAACGTCTTAATCGTTAACGAAGAAATGGGGCGGGGGACGGGGGAGAACAAGCGCATTTGGTGTCATCCTCTTCAGTTCCAGGTCCTATATGGCTGACAACATGTCCCAACTTGTCGGATTATATTCTCAGTCATCTACTTTTTTGGTGAGAGGCATGATTTAAAATCTACAATAAATGTACAGGGAGCAAAGAAGCTAGGAAGCAGCAGACCACTCAATGATGTAAACATAGGGACACACCCAAGTGATCACGTCGCCGTTCTAAATAGTTGGCCTGCGTTAGCGTTCATAATAACAATATCACAAATACATGGTTAATATGCAAGTCACGAAATGTAAATTGAGTATTGTTTGCGCATTTTGAATGGTTATTTATCGGATTTTATGGGCAGAATAGTGGAGCTCCAATTGGCTCCGCTTTATTTAACATTTAGAATCCATCCGTCGTCATATGTCTTTCATAATGATCGTGAACGATAGGCAAAATTCCGAAAAAAAAAAGTGCAGTTCCCCTTTAAAAAGTTATTGGCAGATTTTCATGAAACTTTCAGGAAATATCAGAAATGAGCTAAAGACCAAGTAATTTCATTTTGGGGCCGATCTGGAGAACTGTCTGGAATCAGGACTTTTTTACTACAGGTAGCTGTGTTGGCCCTGCAATGAGATGGCACCTCGTCCAGGGTGTATCCTGCCTTCCGCTCGAGTGTAGCTGGGATATGGTCCAACCTTCCTGCAACCCTGATAGGGGCAAGCGGTAGAAAATGGATGGAAGGTAGACAGGGCAGGCAAAGGCCTACGCTTCCTGCAAACATTTTTTAGTTCAGTCTTGAACATGAGGGAGGTCAAGCTACATTCTTGCAGATCTATGTTATGCAAACCTCAGTAAAAAGACATTTAGTCAAATGGTTGAGTTTTGGTTGAAAAACCTGTTGTGTTGTTTTGTGATCAATGACAAACAAACGACCGCCAACACGTTAAATCCTTTCTCACTTGAGTTGGTAACCTCCCATAAAAGTGCCAAATAGTAGTTTGGTACTGATCAGTTCTGTTGGTTCCCTTCAAAAATAATACAATGGATGGACTGTGCTGTGGAACTAGAAACTGGCTTTACAAAGCTGCATTCCCACTTCAGACATCTAATCTAAAACTTAACAGGTGAAAAGAGAACACAAAAACCCATACCTTACCACATAGGATTGGTCTCATTAACTTTGATACATTTTGTACTTATGACCAACACATTTAACCAAAAAAACATACATAGATGATAAAGGCATTCATCTTTTTAGTCTAGTAAGGACTGACCTTTAATGAAGAACCTTGTCTTCTTCCAGCCTGCTATTCAGTTTTGGAACTATTTTGCAATAGTTGGTCCAAGTCTTAAAGTGCCTCTGGCTGCATTGTGTTTAACCAGTCGCCCATTCATGTTGACATTTGTTGTAGCTGTCTTAAGTTTTCTATTCCCTGTTGGCAAACGTTACATTAATGGCACCTCCTTGGATCAAAGCAGGGGTCTCATTTGCAGCCTCTTAGGCCATTTACAGCCCCTTAGACAGGTATTTTGTGGCACTCTAGGTGAGTGCAATTACGGCATGTGCACCCTGGGTGGCTAATAGTTAAATATATTATGGAATTCTTGAATTTCACTCGACACTAACTACGGTGCAAACACAAAAATGACAACACAACAAAAAGCTATTGGGCAACGCAAAGAGGAACTTCTTGTAAGCGAGCTGATCATCTCCTAGGAAACTCAACATGTCACAATATAAAATTTTTACATTCAATTTTACATTTTTAAGACTTAACCCTTAAATCAGGGGTTCTTAACCTTTTTGATCCAGGGACCTAACTTTTTTACTACAGCAGAGCCTGGGGCCCACTCAAATATTATTACTGAATTAGTAACATTACTCTTGATTTTAACATACATACAGTTCACAACCTTGTCAAAAAAAAAACATGCGTTAATCACAAAGATTATTATTTATTGAACACATAAACCTTAGGCTTAGGTCAGGCTGATTAGAAAAGTATACACTAAACAAATATACTGTATAACAATTGACTCAATAATAACTGATGAAAAATAAATGTAAATGCAATTATGTTGTCCATCCATCTATCCATTTTCTACCGCTTATTCCCTCCGGGGTTGCGGGGGGCGCTGGAGCCTATCTCAGCTACAATCGGGCGGGAGGCGGGGTACACCCTGTACAAGTCGCCACCTCATCGCAGGGCCAACACAGATAGACAGATAATTATGTTGTGTATAAATTAAATTAACTAAATAAATAATGATTATCTTTCTCAACTAAACAGTCAATAAAATTAAAGTGTAAATGAAAATACAGCTTCACCACTTTGGTAATAGTTTTTGCGTTTAAAAAACTTATTTATAACCTTTGCTCCAAACTTCTTCTTTTTGTTTGAGATTGTCATTACTGCCTCTAGTGGTGTAAAAGTGTATTACAACTAAGCATCGCTGCAGCCCAGACAGACCACAGCTGAGAACCAGATATGTTTTGACATCCCTCTAGGGGCCGCACACAGCCTTAAGGCTGGAATATACTCTGGCGTTGCGCAGCTTGTGTCACTCTGGCGGCGCCTCGTTTGACTTATAGTTTTTTGTGGGGGGTGGCGCCCGCCTTGTAATCCTCTTCCAAAACACTAAGGGGCAGTGTGTCCTGAAGGAGCAACCTCAGCTGTCGTTGACTAGATAATTACTTCTGTGAAGAACCTGGCACTATGGTGTCAGGAGAACCACCTCGCCCTGAACATCAGCAAGACCAAGGAGATCATAGTGGATTTTAGGAGACGGGGGGCAAGGAACTACAGTCCACTCAGCATAGACGGGACGCCGGTCGAGAGAGTGACCAACTTCAAATACCTCGGAGTGACAATATCAGAAGACCTGTCCTAGACCACATACATAGACAACGTGGTGAAAAAGGTACGACAGCGTCTGTACTTCCTCAGGAGACTCAGGAAGTTCAAACTAAACCACAAGATCCTCAGAAACTTCTACTCATGCACAACAGAGTGTCATGACTGGAAACATCACCTCCTGGTTTGGGAATAGCACCGCACACGACCGCAACAGACTGCAGAGTGGCCAGATCAGCCGAGCGCACCATTGGAGGTGTGCTCCCTACCATCTGCAACATCTACACCAGGCGGTGTAGATCCAAGGCCAAGAGGATAGTGAGGGACTCTAGCCACCCAAGCAACTGCCTCTTCTCACTGCTGCAGTTAGGCAAGCGCTACCGGAGTCTCATGGCCAACACGGAGAGACTCAGGAGGAGCTTCTATCCCCAAGCCATCAGACTGCTCAACTTCACCGCTGATTAACACTTATCACTATTGCACAAAACCGTGCGCACAAGAATCACTTTACTTACCACTCTAATTACCGGACTACAATACTCTTCATTCAATGACTGTAAATAATGTAAAAACAAGAGTATAAAGAAATCATACTGTTCCATTACCTCTGTTCATACTACTGTCACTACTCAACTGCCAAAAGAACTGTAGACACCTTAATATTTATTACTTCCTATACTGTATATACTATTTGATATTGCACTGGTACTGTGACTACTGTACTTTTACTTGTACTGATACTTCTACCATAACGGGGGGACGGCGTGGCGCAGTGGAAGAATGGCCGTGCGCGACCCGAGGGTCCCTGGTTCAATCCCCACCTAGTACCAACCTCGTCATGTCCGTTGTGTCCTGAGCAAGACACTTCACCCATGCTCCTGATGGGTGCTGGTTAGCGCCTTGCATGGCAGCTCCCTCCATCAGTGTGTGAATGTGTGTGTGAATGGGTAAATGTGGAAATACTGTCAAAGCGCTTTGAGTACCTTGAAGGTAGAAAAGCACTATACAAGTACAACCCATTTATCATTTATCATTTATAACTACTGGGAGTTATTGTGCAACTTATTGTCTTGTAATTAATGTACATCAGAGCTATTCAAATTGTTGTATTTTTTGTATTTAGTGTATTAGATTCAGCAACTAGTGTTTGGATCCCACTGTATGCAATATCTGAAGAGCATGGAAAAAAGCATTTCACTGTGGTGTACTCTGCATGTGACGAATAAAAGCCTTCAACCTTGAACCTCGAACTTCTTGTAATAAACCAGAGGAAAATAAGTTTGTAAAGATGGACCGTGCAACTTATGAATGAGTCGCGGAAAAGGACGCTATTATTATTTGCAACGCCATTTGGCCGTTCGGGACACAGGACAAAAAAGAGCTATCATGTAATTGTAAATAAACAAAACTGGTAAATCACTATTATAATGACCAATTGATGTTAATGTGTATGGTCATGTGCTATTGATGTTTGGCAATAAAAGTTAAAAAGAGTGTCGTACTTTGTGACTTTCTTCTGGATGCAACAAAAACACAATAAGCTGAACAAAGACACACTCAGTAATTATTTTTAGAGCGCACTGAGATATGAAATACACAATAATCAAATGTTTAATCACTGTTACCTTATTTCATTCAATAATTAGTGCATTTCAATCACAAAGTCTGCTCTCGTGTGGTGGGGTACACTTTTCAAAAGCTGACCAATCACAGCTCTGCCTCCGCCGACGCGAACCTGGGGTTTTTGGGAGGTGCACGCTAGGTTTGCAGTAAAGGGACGCAGTGGTAGTGCGCAACACGGCGTCACTTAAGCAGGTTAGGTGACGCAAAAGTATACACCAGGCTTTAGTCTTGATAAATCACACTGTGTAATAGTTGAATTTGGATTTTGTCTTACCAGTATTGTGGGCGTTCTGATATTTAGCACATATACTGCATATTCCTTAAGACAGACATGCTAAATGGATCGTGCCCCTTATTTTGCTCACTTAAGAGACTCAGTCCTCTATGCACAAGCTTAGTCAATCAGCTTTGCATGTTCTATCAAGTCTGCACGTGTTTTATTACATGCAAACCTTTAGTAGATCATGTCCTTTGTCAGTGTCACTTGAACTGCACCAATTGGTGTATGCCTGGTGGAATACAATGTGGTCATCCGTTAAGACACATTTTTAATTATATATAAAGTATTATTGCATCTATTCATTTGTGTTTTCTTAATTTGATAGAGATTGTTGAGCAGAGTTCTCCTCCTGTTCCAGTGGAGGTTTTCCCTTCTAATGCAGGCCAGAACATCGCTCCAACCCAGTCTGCAGGTATGAGTAACACTTTTTATTTATTGTTTGTCTTTATTGTTGACTCTTCTCTTGAAGCATCAAGACCGCTAAAAGGATTTGGTCCCAGTAATCACATTTCCCTGCTCTAGCTACTCGACTTTGTTTTTGTGCAATACTCCTCATTGGAGGGACACGTAAATAAAGGTGGTCCTCGGGTTATGAATAAGTTGCATTCCCAGACGTTGCTAGAAGTTGAGTTATAGTTTAAGTCGGATCGTATTCCTAAAATGTACATAAATTAACTACACATTACTTACACATACCAAGTCTCCAAGGCAAAAGTGTACAGTAATAAAAGTGTCTGCGTCATTGAATTTACTGCTTCAAGTTTAAATTAATGAATTATTGTGGCCACTCGGGGTTGCTAAAAAAAAGTTTTACCACTCCGATTCAACTTAAAGACAACGCAAGTCAATTTCTGACAGTTAATACTAAGTGTTTTTATACCTACCATTGTTCTCTGTTGGACTTATTTTACTTGATCAAACCATTTCTAATATCTATACTACACAATAATAAAAGTATGTATGATTCCGGGCTGATATTGTATCGGATCAGTTTCAGCATTGGCCACTACTCAATCTTCCAAAATCGGCATTGTATTGGAAGTGAAACAGTTATATCAGGACACCCCTAATATTTGTATTATTAATTAAAGGTGTCATATTATGATTTTTTTTTAATATTCAGTTAAAACACTTCCTCAGTGATTAAATGTAGTTTTGAAAAATATATTTCAGTATATTGTCCTCCACCCAAGGCAGGTACTGTATCTTAGCCTTAGCCAGGCTTTAAGCTTCATATCCATAAATGAAGCTGAAAGTGTGTGTAGTGACTTGTGCAGGTTAATACAAACAATTACAGAGCATTTTCGGTTTTCGAGTCGCACTGAGGGGGGCTTAGACCATCGCCTGAAACCAAGAAGTGCCGGAATGTGCCTCTAGGTCACGTGATTGCAACCCCTATTGCAAGAAATTTAGTCTTGATTTTCAAAATGTTGTTTCGGGGCTCGTGTGGCAGCACCTTGTGTCGATAGATGTTTTCCTCTTTTTTCTCAAAGAGTGCTCACATGCCTGAAAATAAATAAAAAATTAAACATCCATCCATCCATCCATTTTATACCGCTTATTCCCTTCGGGTTCGCGGGGGGCGCTGGAGCCTCTCTCAGCTACAATCAGGCGGAAGGCAGCGTACACCCTGGACAAGTCGCCACCTCATCGCAGGGCCAACACAGATAGACAACATTCACACTCACATTCACACACTAGGGTCATTTTAGTGTTGCCAATCAACCTATCCCCAGGTGCATGTCTTTGGAGGTGGGAGGAAGCCGGAGTACCCGGAGGGAACCCACGCAGTCACGGGGAGAACATGCAAACTCCACACAAAAAGATCCCGAGCCCGGGATTGAACTCAGGACTACTCAGGACCTTCGTATTGTGAGGCAGATGCACCAACCCCTCTACCACCGTGCTGCCCAAAAAACACTATAAAGTACAAACCTAAACTAAAAAGTCAATGGCAGTTTTGCATAAAGCCACTTGAACATGGACTATATATATATATATATATATATATATATATATATATACAGGTAAAAGCCAGTAAATTAGAATATTTTGAAAAACTTGATTTATTTCAGTAATTGCATTCAAAAGGTGTAACTTGTACATTATATTTATTCATTGCACACAGACTGATGCATTCAAATGTTTATTTCATTTAATTTTGATGATTTGAAGTGGCAACAAATGAAAATCCAAAATTCCGTGTGTCACAAAATTAGAATATTACTTAAGGGATTAAAAGGGATTTTTAGAACTGTTGGCCAACTGAAAAGTATGGCCAACATTTGAAAATGAAAATGAAAAATATGAGCATGTACAATACTCAATACTTGGTTGGAGCTCCTTTTGCCTCAATTACTGCGTTAATGCGGCGTGGCATGGAGTCGATGAGTTTCTGGCACTGCTCAGGTGTTATGAGAGCCCAGGTTGCTCTGATAGTGGCCTTCAACTCTTCTGCGTTTTTGGGTCTGGCATTCTGCATCTTCCTTTTCACAATACCCCACAGATTTTCTATGGGGCTAAGGTCAGGGGAGTTGGCGGGCCAATTTAGAACAGAAATACCATGGTCCGTAAACCAGGCACGGGTAGATTTTGCGCTGTGTGCAGGCGCCAAGTCCTGTTGGAACTTGAAATCTCCATCTCCATAGAGCAGGTCAGCAGCAGGAAGCATGAAGTGCTCTAAAACTTGCTGGTAGACGGCTGCGTTGACCCTGGAACTCAGGAAACAGAGTGGACCGACACCAGCAGATGACATGGCACCCCAAACCATCACTGATGGTGGAAACTTTACACTAGACTTCAGGCAACGTGGATCCTGTGCCTCTCCTGTCTTCCTCCAGACTCTGGGACCTCGATTTCCAAAGGAAATGCAAAATTTGCATGGTTGGGTGATGGTTTGGGGTGCCATGTCATCTGCTGGTGTCGGTCCACTCTGTTTCCTGAGATCCAGGGTCAACGCAGCCGTCTACCAGCAAGTTTTAGAGCACTTCATGCTTCCTGCGGCTGACCTGCTCTATGGAGATGGAGATTTCAAGTTCCAACAGGACTTGGCGCCTGCACACAGCGCAAAATCTACCCGTGCCTGGTTTACGGACCATGGTATTTCTGTTCTAAATTGGCCCGCCAACTCCCCTGACCTTAGCCCCATAGAAAATCTGTGGGGTATTGTGAAAAGGAAGATGCAGAATGCCAGACCCAAAAACGCAGAAGAGTTGAAGGCCACTATCAGAGCAACCTGGGCTCTCATAACACCTGAGCAGTGCCAGAAACTCATCGACTCCATGCCACGCCGCATTAACGCAGTAATTGAGGCAAAAGGAGCTCCAACCAAGTATTGAGTATTGTACATGCTCATATTTTTCATTTTCATACTTTTCAGTTGGCCAACATTTCTAAAAATCCCTTTTTTGTATTAGCCTTAAGTAATATTCTAATTTTGTGACACACGGAATTTTGGATTTTCATTTGTTGCCACTTCAAATCATCAAAATTAAATGAAATAAACATTTGAATGCATCAGTCTGTGTGCAATGAATAAATATAATGTACAAGTTACACCTTTTGAATGCAATTACTGAAATAAATCAAGTTTTTCAAAATATTCTAATTTACTGGCTTTTACCTGTATATAGGGGCGCTATAGCTCGGTTGGTAGAGTGGCCGTGCCAGCAACTTGAGGGTTCCAGGTTCGATCCCCGCTTCCGCCATCCAAGTCACTACCGTTGTGTCCTTGGGCAAGACACTTTACCCACCTGCTCCCAGTGCCACCCACACTGGGTTAAATGTAACTTAGATATTGGGTTTCACTATGTAAAAGCGCTTTGAGTCACTAGAGAAAAGCGCTATATAAATATAATTCACTTCACTATACTTCACTATATAAGAAACAGTATTTTAATCAGACAAGAGATATTTACAGCTAATATTATAGTCAAGACAAGAACTCTCAGGCCTCATTTACACTGCACACAAAATCGGACACAAAGTGACACAGATCTGATTTATTTTGCACTCCAAAGTGCTTAAAATCAGATATTTCCGGTCAACTTCCTTTGTTTTCACTTTATCGAACTGTACATGCAAGTGATGTCGAGGCCACATTGGGGCCACAATGACTATGTTTACACTGCAGGCCAAAGTGGCCCAAGTTGGATTTTTTTAGATCTGATTTTTTTCCAGCTGACTGTTTACACTGCAAGTAAAATGTGATTTTTTTCAGACTGCAGTGTAAACGCGCCTGTGGCCCCAATGTGACCTCGACATCACTTGCATGTACAGTTCGATAAAGTGAAAACAAAGGAAGTTGACCGGGAAAAAGACACGACTACTACAAAATAAAATAAAAGTCGCAACACCTTAAACAATTTAGTTTTTTTACGTGAAAGTAAATGAAAGTAATATCATGTATGAATGGATGTATACAGTGTAATATATTTGGTAGGGTTGTAATCTTTTGATGGCTGTTAAGTAGAGGAGACAAGGACATCAGAGTGGATCTACGGGAGCTTTATTTTACAACTAACTTGTAAGCAAATGCGCCACAGCCTTAATTCCGGTCTTTCAACAATCGCTATTTCTTCGGAATCAAAATCTATATTCACATATTACATATAGCCTATTATTTGCACACTATTGACAACTGATGCACCGAAAATGTGGTCGTCTTGAATAGAAACCGAAACCGGATGTTGTGTTGAAATATCCATTTTCGCTGGCGACTGCGTCTTTCCGGCGCACATAAATGACATAGCTCACCCAAAAATGACGAAAAAATCTCATTCAGGTCACATTGCGTTTAGACTGAAGTCATGTTTGAAAAAATCAGACTCCATTCGGATTTGGAATACTTACTGATGTGGCCTGAATCTGATGCCAAAAGATCAGATTTTAAAGACTTTGTACAAAATCAGATCTGGGTCACTTGAGGGCAAAAAAATCAGATTGGTGAGCCGTGTAAACGGGGCCATGGGGTCCTGAGCGCATTTATACTGGAGTCTGACAAAGACTACAATTTACTTTACAATCAGGTGGAAAAAAATCTGATTTCAAAAAAATCTGATTGAGGCCACTTTGGCCTGCAGTGTAAACGTAGTCTCAGTCAATTCCATTAAAGACCCCCAAAAATTGCAGCCTGGAGAAAACCAGAGACTTCCCTCCATTCAAGCATAGCCCTTCCCATGTCTGGACATCCGAGTGGTCCACCACGTTCCAATGTAATGGTTTGATTTACAAAATGTCGATCGTTGAATATTAATGTTTAAACAAAGAGCCATTTGGCTCGCCTCTGGAAATTGCATTGCGGGGTTAAGAAAAATCCGGTAGTTCTCGTGTTAAATACGCAGGATAGAAAATATGCATGATCAGTTTTTGACTTTAACACTTTTGGTGGATTAGTATTAACTGCATTGGTTGTCCCTTTAATGAAACAGAGGTGGACGAATGCCAGATCAACCCGTTTATTTGCGGTCAAGGGATTTGTTACAACAAAGCAGAAGGCTACACTTGCCACTGTCATGACGGATACCGCTTGAATGAAGCCCTGACTTCCTGTGTGGGTCAGTACAAAACGTGATGACGTTTAAAAACATTACTTCAGTGTGCTAAACAATGTGTTTGTTGTTCAGATGTAGATGAGTGTTTGGAGAGCCCATCTTTGTGCTCTGGTGGTCTTTGCCAAAACTCAGAGGGGAGTTTCCTGTGTGTGTGCCCTCAAGGATTCCTGGCTGATGAAGACGGAACCAGTTGTGTTGGTGAGTGTCAGAATGTGCTGTCTTTGACTGATTACCGTATTTTTCGGACTATAAGTCGCTCCGGAGTATAAGTCGCACCGGCCGAAAATGCATAATAAAGAAAGAAAAAAACATAAATAAGTCTTTAAATAAGAAATTTATTTGATAAAACCCAACACCAAGAATAGACATTTGATAGGCAATTTAAAATAAATAAAATAAACAACAGGCTGAATAAGTGTACGTTATATGACGCATAAATAACCATGGTATTTAATGGTAAGAGTCATTCAAATAACTATAACATATAGAACATGCTATACGTTTACCAAACAATCTGTCATGTCTGTGTGATGTTTGGTTTTAGTCATGTTCGGTTTTGTTTTTGGACTCTTTGTGCACTTTTGTTTGTTTTTGTCACCTTAGCAACCCATTCGTTTTCACCTGCCATGTCACGCACCTGTTTCACGTTTTGAATCACGCACCTGTTTTCACTGATCATGTCACTGCTATTTAAGCCTGTCTGTTTCTGTTGTTCGTCCTGGTGACAATATCCTATCTATCCATCCATGCCACAGTAAGTGTTTTTGTTTCGTGTTCATAGTTACTTGCCTTTGTGCTCGTCTTTTGTTTTCATTAGTCAAGTTTGTTCTCCACCATTGTGTGCGCCTTTTGTTTGCTTCCTTTTTTTTGTAGATGTAGTGTTTGAATAAATATGTATTTACCTTCACGCCATGTCCAGTCCAGCTTTACTTGCATCTCGGGAAAACAAACACACCATAGTCCCCGCTTTAACACAATCTGTCACTTCTAATCGCTAAAGCCGATGAAATCTTATACGTCTCGTCTCTTACGTGAATGAGCTAAATAATATTATTTGATATTTTACGGTAATGTGTTAATAGTTTCACACAAGTCGCTCCTGAGTATAAGTCGCACCCCCGGCCAAACTATGAAAAAAAACTGCCAGTAATAGTCCGAAAAATACGGTACTTGATTTGTCTTTGATGACACACACTTTTTCTGTATGTGTTTTTTTGCATGGATTTTAGGGGGGGTTACCAGGGCCTCCTCTCCCTGTAAGCAGATCACACGCATGAAAATAGCAACATGAAGCGTGAAGAAGCGCATGTAAAATGTCAATTAATGGATGACGTGGCGCTTCATATAGAATTTTACCATAATCTTTCTGCTCCACCACTGAGAAGATTTGAATGTCAAATTTCCCCCCAACATTGCCATTGTCCGTTATGGTGCATGGTGCTGGTCTTGTCAAGTAGTCATACTGGGTTAGAGCCACAGTCTGAGCTGTCAGAAAGGTTTGCGAATGTAGGTTTTAATTATGTTAAGTTTGTTATGTGGCACTAAAGAAATACGTTTATTTCCCATTAATTTGTGTCACTAAAGAAATTTTACATAAAGTGTAAAAAAAATCTTAAAACGGTGCTTGGTGCCCGAATTTAACCAGATGAGGGTTTTATGCTACTGATTCCGATTCCGATTGTCCATTAGTGGGCTCGGCCAAAACCGATCACATGTACAAACATTTTTTATGTATTTATGATGACAATGTAACAATATCAACACTATATTTAACTAGTTCCGTATTCTCTTTTATTACAAACAATTGTTTGTACACAATAACTAAACAGAAGTAAAAACTACTATATCTGCTACTATTTTAAATCATTTGGGTTTCCTGGAGGGTTTTGCCCTCCAAGTCCTCCTGTGTGTATGGAATTATTCCCTGAATTTGTAAACGTTAACAAAAATGACAAAAACTGATTTTGTTAAAATAAAAATAGCAATCTAATCATTCTGATATTGATTATATACTGATATTACCTTTGGTATCAAAACTACTGATATATGGATAAATTTGCTCTCCCCTTATGTGTATGCCTGGCCGCTACACAGCAGCAGGCATCGTTATATTATCCTCTCTCTAACAAGCGATTAGCACGCCTTCTTGTCTGCTCCAGCGTTTTCTTACTTGGCGTATAACTTGTTTAGCCTGGCCTTCCAGTGATAATAATACTTGTAATACATGTAGTGTATTTGCCGCAGCGGAGGTGATGATTAACTTAGTGAAGCAGCTCCATACTGGATATGAACATACAAAGTCAGCTGGTAGACACATAAATGCTCACCGAAACATCTTAATGAAGAACGGATCGGACCAGGACTTGATGAGTTTGTCCACATAAACATGGTTGACTTAAAAGGGTATATTCTATATATACTGAACAAAAATATAAATGCAACACTTTTGTTTATGCTCCTATTTTCCATGGGTTGAACTTTTAGTGTACACACAAAATACCTATTCCTCTCAAATATTGTTCCATCCATCCATCCATCCATCTTCTTCCGCTTATCCGAGGTAGGGTCGCGGGGGCAGCAGCCTAAGCAGGGAAGCCCAGACTTCCCTCTCCCCAGCCACTTCGTCCAGCTCCTCCCGGGGGATCCCGAGGCGTTCCCAGGCCAGCCGGGAGACATAGTCTTCCCAACGTGTCCTGGGTCTTCCTCGTGGCCTCCTACCGGTCGGGCATGCCCTAAACACCTCCTTAGGGAGGCGCTCGGGTGGCATCCTGACCAGATGCCCGAACCACCTCATCTGGCTCCTCTCGATGTGGAGGAGCAGCGGCTTTACTTTAAGCTCCCCCCGGATGACAGAGCTTCTCACCCTATCTCTAAGGGAGAGCCCCGCCACCCGGCGGAGGAAACTAATTTCGGCCGCTTGTACCCGTGATCTTGTCCTTTCGGTCATAACCCAAAGCTCATGACCATAGGTGAGGATGGGAACGTAGATCGACCGGTAAATTGAGAGCTTTGCCTTCCGGCTCAGCTCCTTCTTCACCACAACGGATCGATACAGCGTCCGCATTACTGAAGACGCCGCACCGATCCGCCTGTCGATCTCACGATCCACTCTTCCCTCACTCGTGAACAAGACTCCGAGGTACTTGAACTCCTCCACTTGGGGCAAGATCTCCTCCCCAACCCGGAGATGGCACTCCACCCTTTTCCGGGCGAGAACCATGGACTCGGACTTGGAGGTGCTGATTCTCATCCCAGTCGCTTCACACTCAGCTGCGAACCGATCCAGTGAGAGCTGAAGATCCTGGCCAGATGAAGCCATCAGGACCAAATCATCTGCAAAAAGCAGAGACCTAATCCTGCAGCCACCAAACCGGATCCCCTCAACGCCTTGACTGCGCCTAGAAATTCTGTCCATAAAAGTTATGAACAGAATCGGTGACAAAGGGCAGCCTTGGCGGAGTCCAACCCTCACCGGAAACGTGTCCGACTTACTGCCGGCAATGCGAACCAAGCTCTGACACTGATCATACAGGGAGCGGACCGCCACAATCAGACAGTCCGAAACCCCATACTCTCTGAGCACTCCCCACAGGACTTCCCGAGGGACACGGTCGAATGCCTTCTCCAAGTCCACAAAGCACATGTAGACTGGTTGGGCAAACTCCCATGCACCCTCAAGGACCCTGCCGAGAGTATAGAGCTGGTCCACAGTTCCACGACCAGGACGAAAACCACACTGTTCCTCCTGAATCCGAGGTTCGACTATCCGGCGTAGCCTCCTCTCCAGTACACCTGAATAGACCTTACCGGGAAGGCTGAGGAGTGTGATCCCACGATAGTTAGAACACACCCTCCGGTTCCCCTTTTTAAAGAGAGGAACCACCACCCCGGCCTGCCAATCCAGAGGCACTGCCCCCGATGTCCACGCGATGCTGCAGAGTCTTGTCAACCAAGACAGCCCTACAGCATCCAGAGCCTTAAGGAACTCCGGGCGGATCTCATCCACCCCCGGGGCCTTGCCACCGAGGAGCTTTTTAACTACCTCAGCAACCTCAGCCCCAGAAATAGGAGAGCCCACCACAGATTCCCCAGGCACTGCTTCCTCATAGGAAGACGTGTTGGTGGGATTGAGGAGGTCTTCGAAGTATTCCCTCCACCGATCCACAACTTCCGCAGTCGAGGTCAGCAGAACACCATCCGCACCATACACGGTGTTGGTAGTGCACTGCTTCCCCTTCCTGAGGCGGTGGATGGTGGTCCAGAATCGCTTCGAAGCCGTCCGGAAGTCGTTTTCCATGGCTTCCCCGAACTCCTCCCATGTCCGGGTTTTTGCCTCCGCGACCGCTGAAGCCGCACACCGCTTGGCCTGTCGGTACCTGTCCGCTGCCTCAGGAGTCCCATGAGCCAAAAGAACCCGATAGGACTCCTTCTTCAGCTTGACGGCATCCCTCACCGCCGGTGTCCACCAACGGGTTCTAGGATTACCGCCACGACAGGCACCAACTACCTTGCGGCCACAGCTCCAATCATCCGCCTCGACAATAGAGGTGCGGAACATGGTCCACTCGGACTCAATGTCCAGCACCTCCCTCGTGACATGTTCAAAGTTCTTCCGGAGGTGGGAATTGAAACTCTCTCTGACAGGAGACTCTGCCAGACGTTCCCAGCAAACCTTCACAATGCGTTTGGGCCTGCCAGGTCTGTCCGGCATCCTCCCCCACCATCGCAGCCAACTCACCACCAGGTGGTGATCGGTAGAAAGCTCCGCCCCTCTCTTCACCCGAGTGTCCAAAACATGAGGCCGCAAATCCGATGACACAACTACAAAGTCGATCATAGAACTGCGGCCTAGGGTGTCCTGGTGCCAAGTGCACATATGGACACCCTTATGCTTGAACATGGTGTTCGTTATGGACAATCCGTGACGGGCACAAAAGTCCAATAACAAAACACCACTTGGGTTCAGATCCGGGCGGCCATTCTTCCCAATCACGCCTCTCCAGGTTTCACTGTCGTTGCCAATATGAGCGTTGAAGTCCCCCAGTAGAACGAGGGAATCACCCGGGGGAGCACTCTCAAGTACTCCCTCGAGTGAATCCAAAAAGGGTGGGTACTCTGAGCTGCTGTTTGGCGCGTAAGCGCAAACAACAATCAGGACCCGTCCCCCCACCCGAAGGCGGAGGGAAGCTACCCTCTCGTCCACCGGGTTGAACTCCAACATGCAAGCTCTGAGCCGGGGGGCAACAAGAATTGCCACCCCAGCCCGTCGCCTCTCACTGCTGGCAACGCCAGAGTGGAAGAGAGTCCAGCCCCTCTCGAGAGAACTGGTTCCAGAGCCCTTGCTGTGCGTCGAGGTGAGTCCGACTATATCCAACCGGAACTTCTCTACCTCGCGCACTAGCTCAGGCTCCTTCCCCCCCAGCGAGGTGACGTTCCACGTCCCAAGAGCTAGCTTCTGTAGCCGAGGATCGGACCGCCAAGTGCCCTGCCTTCGCTTCGGCTACCGCCCAGCTCACATTGCACCCGACCTCTATGGCCCCTGCTATGGGTGGTGAGCCCATTGGAGGGGGGACCCACGTTGCCTCTTCGGGCTGTGCCCGGCCGGGCCCCATGGGGACAGGCCCGGCCACCAGGCGCTCGCCATCGTGCCCCAACTCCGGGCCTGGCTCCGGAGGGGGGCCCCGGTGACCCGCGTCCGGGCAAGGGAAATCTGAGTCTCGGTTCTTGTATTTCCATAGAAGTCTTCGAGCTGCTCTTTGTCTGATCCCTCACCTAGGACCTGTTTGTCTTGGGAGACCCTACCAGGGGGCATGGAAGCCCCCGGACAACATAGCTCCTAGGATCATTGGGACACGCAAACTCCTCTACCACGTTAAGGTGGCAGCTCAGAGAGGAGTCAAATATTGTTCACAAATCAAAATAAATCTGTGTTAGTGAGCATTTCTTCTTTGCCAAGGTAATCCATCCCACCTCATAGGTGTATCAAGATGCTGATTAAACAGCATGATTATTGCACAGGTGTGCCTTAGGCTGCCCACAATAAAAGGCCACTATGAAATGAGCATCCATCCATCCATTTTCTACCGCTTGTCCCTTTTTGGGGTTGCAGTTTTGCTTTATTGGGGTCTGGGGGTGTCAGAAAAGCAGTCAGTATCTGGTGTGATCATCATTTGCCTCACGCAGTGCAGCACATCTCCTTCGCATAGAGTTGATCAGGTTGTTGATTGTGGCCTGTGGAATGTTGGTCCACTCCTCTTCAATGGCTGTGCGAAGTTGCTGGATAGTGGCAGGAACTGGAACATGCTGTCGTATACGCCGATCCACAGCATTCCAAACGTGCTCAATGGGTGACATGTCCGGTGAGTATGCTGGCCATGCAAGAACTGGGATGTTTCCGGCTTCCAGGAATTGTGTGCAGATCCTTGCAACATGAGGCCGTGCATTGTCATGCTGCAACATGAGGTGATGGTCTCGGGTGAATGGCACAACAATGGGCCTCGGGATCTCGTCTTGCTATCTCTGTGCATTCAAAATGCCATCAATAAAATGCACTTGGGGGCCACTAGATTTGCAAAGTTGACATCCACATGACGGCATACACGCTGTCTGCCATCTGCCCCGAACAGTGAAAACCAGGATTCATCCATGAAGAGCACACCTCTCCAACAGCCATTGAATGTGAGCATTTGCCCACTCAAGTCGGTTATGACGACGAACTGCAGTGAGGTCAAGACCCCAATGAGAACAAGGAGCATGCAGATGAGCTTCCCTGAGACGGTTTCTCACAGTTTGTGCAGAAACTATTTGGTTATGCAAACCAATTGTTGCAGCAGCTGTCCGGTTGGTCTCAGACGACCATATAGGTGCACCTGCTGCCTGTGGAGGTCCTGGACTGGTGTGGTTACACGTGGTCTGTGGTTGTGAGGCAGGATGGATGTACTGCCAAATTCTGAAACGCCTTTGGAGACGGCTTATGGTAGAGAAATGAACATTCAATTCACGGGCAACAGCTCTGGTGGACATTCCTACAGTCAGCATGCCAAATGCACGCACCCTCAAAACTTGTGACATTGTGCTGTGTGCTAAAATTGCACATTTCAGAGTGGCCTTTTATCGTGGGCAGCCTAAGGCAAACCTGTTCAATATTCAGGCTGTTTAATCAGCATCTTGATTAGTGATGCTGTGAAGTTAAAGTTAAAGTACCAATGATTGTCACACACACACCAGGTGTGGTGAAATTTGTCCTCTGCATTTGACCCATCACCTTTGATCACCCCCTGGGAGGTGAGGGGAGCAGTGGGCAGCAGCGGTGCCGCGCCCGGGAATCATTTTTGGTGATTTAACCCCCAATTCCAACCCTTGATGCTGAGTGCCAAGCAGGGAGGTAATGGGTCCCATTTTCATAGTCTTTGGTATGACTCGGCCGGGGTTTGAACTCACAACCTACCGATCTCAGGGCGGACACTCTAACCACTAGGCCACTGAGTAGGGATGGATTTGGTTGGCAAATGACAAATGCTCACTAACACAGATTTAGACAGATTTGTGAACAACTCGCTGAGCCCTAAACACAATGCTTGATCCGCGTATAAGGAGGGCGACCTTGTACGCATTACAAGGATAATGTTTGACTGGTGGAGTGAAGAATAAAAACAGACGATGTGTACAAATTCATGGAAAATGCATCTATTTAAATGAAAGACATTATTGTGCGGTTTAGGAAAGCCGCTGATTAGCGGCTCAAAAATCAAGGGAGCTAAAAGTTGGAGGAAATGGACTGTTCCTAAAATCTGCACCTCCCTGCCACACGCGTCACGTCCTTGCTGCGTACTACGATATAAATACGAGGTAGTGGTTATATTTCATTAAGTTATCATTATGTGGTATCATTGCAGAATTTCCCGACCACAACGCCAAAAAGATTTATAGCTGAAAGAGCAAACTAAGCTGATGGTCGCCTCTCCTGAACTCAATAACAACTTCCCTCTTCCGCCGTGGTTTATGAAACTTATGAGTTTTTCAAGGTTTGTGGTCTTCTTGACGGATTCAACTCATTCATTCATAAAAGTGACACTTAAAACGTAACACTAGAGTTCTGAAAACATTTGGGAGGTGAACCAAACTCATTGACTTTAAGCGAGGTTTTCCAACGTACGGCTTATTTTTTGTTGGCATATTTTAAAGTACCAGTAGAGGGGAAAAACAAGTTGCCTCTATATTGAAGCTATTATCATATATATCTGATTTATGACACAAAAAGTTTGCGAATGAATAGATATGACCAAAATAGTATCAATCTCATGGAGATTCCCCAGCCATTTTGAGAGATAATGAGCTAGCCAGTCACGTGATCACATGGGGTAGGTAGGAACCAGTGACGTGCAGTCAGGGGAGGCAGGTGAGACCTTTTTGATCACCTTGGTTGCCATTTTATCACAGGAAAGATTAGCCTCTAGAATGGAACCTAGGTAGGTGACCTCATCTTTCCTGGTGATAACAATGCCATCCACTTTTATAGTGAAGTCATTGACTTTCTTAAGGTTGATGTGGGACCCAAATAGGATGGATTCCGTTTTACCCAAGTGTATGGATGGCTTGTTGTCAGCGAGCCAGGTGCAAATTCTTGCTCTCAACAGTTCACAAATGTTCATAATGTTTAAGATGAATGATGTATATATTTTCAAGTATTTCTTATACATATATCTATATCTATGTATATATATATATATATATATATATATATATATATATATATATATATATATATATATATATATATATATATAGTTATATAGATATAGTTTTATATATATATATATATATATAGATCAGTGACGTGCAGTCACTAGAGGCGGGGCCTCACCTGCCATCATGGAAAGAAAAAAAATTTAAAAAGAAAAAAAATTAATTAAATTGTTATATGTATCCAGTGATTATACTATAAAGTTATTTTCCATTTAACTTCACCAGTTTTAGATTATTTTTATTCAAAATCGCTGGATTTTCACATTTGCCGTTCAAATACTGAGAAGAGACGTATTTGAACAACAGCCAGTTGAGGCACGTCACTCAGTGCCTCAACATGGATTCCGGACTTGGCTAACTGCTGGCCTGCTGTGCAGTGAGACTGTATTGCTATATGAATTATATTATACATTTCCATAGTTTAGTTAGCTGAGGTATATAATGTACAGTGTATTTTGTCAACAACTGTATGTGTGTAACGTATTTCTTGTGCTGAGCGATCATAAAACGGCTGCAAAAGACGCACTGGCTGAGGCTCCAGTAATCCCGCCTCCTGCACCCCGCCGTATAATTGTTATATCAACTAAAGCCCACACTTAAACTTTCCACGTGCAAGATTGAATCTATTTAAAAAAGTTATTTCATAAGAAGCCAAAAAGTGCAAAAACAATAATGTTCGTGTTGGAGGAGTTGTGAATGACTGCAGGGCCACAACATTAGGTACACCTGCAGACTGCAGGTGTATCTAATTCACAACTCCTTCAACACGAACATTATTGTTTTTGCACTTTTTGGCTTCTTATTAAATAACTTTTGTGTGTGATGTTAAGTTCCTGTTATGCGCTGTTATACAGTATATGCCTTGAGCTCTTATTTTGAAGGCGCTAAGAGCGGAAGTGATGACACGGAGTGGAGCGGAGGTTTTTGAAAGAAGGTAAATAAAGTGGTCCTCGTGTAAACTGGAGCCTCCGTGTTTGTTATTTTGTAGTTTCATACAGTAGAGACGACATTTATAAATCCTGGTTACACTTTTTTAAATAGATTCAATCTTGCACGTGGAAAGTTTAAGTGAGGGCTTTAGTTGCGGCGCATGGACTTAATTTATAAGTAAAGGTAAGACCATAATAAAGTTTTTTTAATTAAATGTGCTTTTTTGTGTGCTACAGTTTGTATGTGTAAAGTTAAAGTTAAGTTAAAGTACCAATGATTGTCACACACACACTAGGTGTAATGAAATTTGTCGTCTGCATTTGACTCATCCCCTTGTTCACCCCCTGGGAGGTGAGGGGAGCAGTGGGCAGCAGCGGCGCCGCCCCCGGGAATCATTTTTGGTGATTTAACCCCCAATTCCAATTCTTGATGCTGAGTGCCAAGCAGGGAAGAATGCTGGTATGAGCTTTTAAACATAACCCGTTAACTGCTGCCAATCAAATGGTGAATAAGATACTCTTTAGGGTTCATATGTTTGTAAATCTGACTCTGATGAAGTCAGTGCCTCACCAGCCATGAACCTCACCGCACGTCACTGATATAGATATATATATAAATAATCCGTTCATGAATGAGTATAACCGTTCGGCCACCGTGTTCAATTGAGAAGTCTGATCTACAAAATTTGCAGGGAGCATTAACTTTCCCCTTCGACCTGTCCTGGATGAACTGAAATTATTTTTTCCAATCATTTTGGAACTTGCAAGCGTACTTCTTCTTCTTACTTGTCGTCGCCAAGTCTCTTCTTGGTTCTTCTGCGTCGTCTCTGTTATGTTTTTGGACATTACTACTTGCCGTAGTTTTGAAGCAATGCATGATGGGAATCCGAATGTTGTGTGTCAGTGTATTAACGTGCCGGCTGGAATAAACACACGCTGAGAAATAGCTCCGTGCCTGCCTACTTTATGGGTTATAGATAAACCTATGGATAATGGAGACATATATGATAGTCTCCTTTTCAGGTGAGAGAGGACGCTAAAGGCAGTGCCTTTAAGGCACGCCCCCAATATTGTTGTCCAGGTGAAAATCGGGAGAATGTTTGTCCTGGGAGATTTTCGGAAGGGGGACTGAAATTCGGGAGTCTCCCGGGAAAATCAGGAGGGTTGGCAAGTATGTTTATTAGTTATAATGAAATAAAACAGTACATTCATTTCACAATGAACTCAGAGTATGTGCTTTCACTGCCATCTAGTGTCTACTTTAAGGTCTGTGCGGTATAAAACGAGTAAAACATCATTACAGTATTTGTTTTCCAATTTTTGTTGAAATCCTGTGCTTTTTGAGATTACGTTATTAAGGAGCACTTAAAAATCAAAAACACATTCATAAAATCACAAATTGATTAAATGTTGTGAATAAAAAAAGCTTCAAAACATTGCAAATTTGTCGCAACTTTTTTGGTAAAAGCTCCCGCGAATTCAGGCTTTTAAGGTTGCAATATTTACAAAAAAAGCCTGTGAAATCCTAGAGGGACTGACTAACGGAATGACTATTAATGACTTTCCCTCCCCAGATGTCGATGAATGCACAAACAGGATGGTGTGTTCGTCAGGTATCTGCAACAACACACCAGGAGGTTACAACTGTGGTTCTTGCTATTCTGGGTTCTTGGCACGGGAAGGCCAGTGTGTAGGTAGGTCAACACTGTCAATCATTTAGTGTATGTTTGCGCAGAATCTTCAGATAACATACAGCACCTGCTGGGTACAGGGGTTACATTATAAATGGTCATTTAGATTAAATAAAAAGTGGTATACATGTTTATATTTCTGAATCGTTCAGATGTAGACGAGTGCCAGGATCCGCGTGTCTGCACGAGGGGCCACTGTGTGAACACTGAAGGCTCCTTCATATGCCAGTGTGGACCAGGCTTCAAAGTGTCTCTCACTGGAGATCAGTGTGATGGTACAGTATACCGTTTTGCCGGTACATGTCATGAAAAGTAATTTTTCATTAATTAACAAACACACGCTGCTTAACGTTAATCATTACATTTCCATGCACTAAATTTCTCCAAAAGTGAGTTTTTTTGTACAAACCCCGTTTCCATTTGAGTTGGGAAATTGTGTTAGATGTAAATATAAACGGATTACAATGATTTGCAAATCATTTTCAACCCATATTCAGTTGAATATGCTACAAAGTCAACATATTTGATGTTCAAACTGATAAACTTTTTTTTTTTTTTGCAAATAATCATTAACTTTAGAATTTGATGCCAGCAGCACGTGACAAAGAAGTTGGGAAAGGTGGCAGTAAATACTGATAAAGTTGAGGAATGCTCATCAAACACTTATTTGGAACATCCCACAGGTGAACAGGCAAATTGGGAACAGGTGGATGCCATGACTGGGTATAAAAATAGATTCCATGAAATGCTCAGTCATTCACAAACAAGGATGGGGCGAGGGTCACCACTTTGTCAACAAATGCGTGAGCAAATTTTTGAACAGTTTAAGAAAAACTTTTCTCAACCAGCTATTGCAAGGAATTTAGGGATTTCACCATCTACGGTCCGTAATATCATCAAAGGGTTCAGAGAATCTGGAGAAATCACTGCACGTAAGCAGCTAAGCCCGTGACCTTCGATCCCGCAGGCTGTACTGCATCAACAAGCGACATCAGTGTGTAAAGGATATCACCACATGGTCTCAGGAACACTTCAGAAACCCACTGTCAGTAACTACAGTTGGTCGCTACATCTCTAAGTGCAAGTTAAAACTCTCCTATGCAAGGCAAAAACCGTTTATCAACAACACCCAGAAACGCCGTCGGCTTCGCTGGGCCTGAGCTCATCTAAGATGGACTGATACAAAGCGGAAAAGTGTTCTGTGGTCTGACGAGTCCACATTTCAAATTGTTTTTGGAAACTGTGGACGTCGTGTCCTCCGGACCAAAGAAGAAAATAACCATCTGGATTTTTATAGGCCCAAAGTTGAAAAGCCAGCATCTGTGATGGTATGGGGGTGTGTTAGTGGCCAAGACATGGGTAACTTACACATCTGTGAAGGCGCCATTAATGCTGAAAGGTACATACAGGTTTTGGAGCAACATATGTTGCCATCCAAGCAACGTTACCATGGACGCCCCTGCTTATTTCAGCAAGACAATGCCAAGCCACGTGTTACATCAACGTGGCTTCAAAGTAAAAGAGTGTGGGTACTAGACTGGCCTGCCTGTAGTCCAGACCTGTGGCGCATTATGAAGCCTAAAATACCACAACGGAGACCCCCGGACTGTTGAACAACTTGTAACATCAAGCTGTACATCAAGCAAGAATGGGAAAGAATTCCACCTGAGAAGCTTAAAAAATGTGTCTCCTCAGTTCCCAAACATTTACTGAGTGTTGTTAAAAGGAAAGGCCATGTAACACAGTGGTGAACATGCCCTTTCCCAACTACTTTGGCACATGTTGCAGCCATGAAATTCTAAGTTAATTATTATTTGCAAAAAATAAATAAAGTTTATGAGTTTGAACATCAAATATCTTGTCTTTGTAGTGCATTCAATTGAATATGGGTTGAAAATGATTTGGAAATCATTGTATTCCGTTTATATTTACATCTAACGCAATTTCCCAACTCAAATAGAAACGGGGTTTGTGTTTCCACACCTATGTGTGAAGTTTAAGTGTCCATGCACAAGCTCTAATGCGACTATTAGTCATACGCCATGTGCCTCCCGTACACTGGGGGGCACATGGCGTTCATTTCATTTTAGCGCAGATAACTGAATTATATTTCTGATTGACCTATGACGTCACACTAAGATTTGTGGATCCCTACAATTTGTTATGTCTCTAATGGCTATGCTGATGTTAAATAGCAGACAGTATCAAGAAATTATGAAATGATCTTATATTACGCTACGAACATGACGCTACTACCAAGAATGTGTTGGGGCGGATGCAAAGAAAGGCAGCCAAAGGGTATTTTGAAGGAATTTTCAGATGAAAGTCATGGAAACAAAACTTTAGATTGTTTCAAAGTATAGTCAAAAGGCTCTTTGGGTTGATGGAAGGAGTTTTAAATCCGAAGGAAAAGACCAGTTGTGCCGCGACTGATATACAGAGAAAGGTTGCTATTGTTCTGGACTATCTTGCCAGTTGTGCAGAATACAGAGTTACTGTTTATCAGTTTGGAGTGCACAAATGCAGCGTGAAGAGCTTTGTGTACGCTTTATTATTCGTCTTTAATATATATTCTATTTTAATAAGGGTTTTAAAAAGTAGCCAAAAAATGGGCCTGTCTCACATGGAGAGGGAGATCGTTTCAGAGTTTGGACACCACTACTAAGCAATGGAATAGATCACTATATTTTATCAAAAAAATAATTGTTAAGTGATGATAAATGATAAATGGGTTGTACTTGTATAGCGCTTTTCTACCTTCAAGGTGCTCAAAGCGCTTTGACACTACTTCCACATTTACCCATTCACACACACATTCACACACTGATGGCGGGAGCTGCCATGCAAGGCGCTAACCAGCACCCATCAGGAGCAAGGGTGAAGTGTCTTGCTCAGGACACAACGGACATGACGAGGTTGGTACGAGGTGGGGATTGAACCAGGGACCCTCGGGTTGCGCACGGCCACTCTTACACTGCGCCACGCCGTCCCTGATAGTGATATCAAGGATTATTCTTTGGGGGAATTCCGAGACATATCGAACTATTGTGGTCCAGATGTCATTCTCCACCACAAAACAGATGAAAACTTGGAAAAGCATGGAGGTGAAACAATGTAAGTGGACCCCGACTTAAACAAGTTGAAAAACTTATTCGGGTGTTATCATTTAGTGGTCAATTGTACGGAATATGTACTGAACTGTGCAATCTACTATTAAAAGTTTCAATCAATCAATCAAGGTCTAAATATTTGTGTGTGACAGCATCGTTTCACTATTTAACTTGCGAGGACGAGTCCATGTAAACAAACAGCGACTAATAGCACCCAACAGCTGACACCCATTTAACAAACTAACAATCATAAACATAAATCACCATATTTGATTTATGTCCTCTTGTCATATGTACTCTGACACATTTGTGTACAAAATAAACAAGAGTATCATTGACCCATGGGACCCTGACTTTCTGGTTTCTCTTTGAGAAAAAATAAAATAAAACTATCAAGATAAGACTTCAGTAGGAAATACCAGACAAATAAAGTATATTAAAAATATATTAAACAAATCTTTAAAGAAGATGTCATTCCAAACGTGTTCTTTGACTCTGCACTCTTGGACTGAAGTGCGTACCACTTTGTTGTCGTTATTTCCTAAAATCTTGTGCACTTCTGCCCTTCTTGATTTCCTCTCAAGGAACTCTGATGAAACATTTACCCTTTTTGTGATTTAAACGGTTCGCACAGCCGAAAACAACGCAGGCATAGGGCATTTTTCTTTGAGAAAGGCTAAATGGCGCCAAGTACCCATTGAGAACAGACGCCGCTTAACCACCCCACGTATTTACTTAGCTGGACGTGACGTAATTTAAATCCAAGCAATACTCAAAGCTCCAATATTGGTATTGTATCAGAAGTAAACAAAGATGTACTGTTACACGCCCACTGTCTACGTTTTTATTCTGTAGTGGTCTAAAGGTGAAACTGAGTTGTGTGTTCTTGTTGCAGATGTGGATGAGTGTTTTGAGGAAGCCGAGCCCTGCGAGTCTGTTGGGGAGTGCCAAAACAACGTAGGCTCCTACATTTGTATCTGCCCTCAAGGGTACAGACGAATCAACGGCCCCAACTGCAGAGGTTAGCAATGTGAAGGAATCTCTCACTGTGTCTATACTCGGGTCAGTGAAGCGTAACAGCACGCTGTTACCAGGTGTGGACACACTATGACGTCTATTAACGGGTCGTTGGTGTTCACACACACCCTCTCAATGGGAGTTCTGTTTCTGTCCTTTCAGATGTTGATGAGTGTGTCGATGAGCCTGAACTCTGCTCCCCCCATGGAGAATGTCTGAATACTGACGGGTCCTATATGTGTGTGTGTGGGAGTGGATTCACTGCTAGTCTTGACACACCCTCCTGTGAAGGTGAGCTGAAACAACACACGTAGTGCAGACTAGGGTTTTTGATTGATTGATTGATTGATACTTTTATTAGTTGATTGCACAGTACAGTACATATTCCGTACAATTGACCACTAAATGGTAACACCCGAATACGTTTTTCAACTTGTTTAAGTCGGGGTCCATGTAAATCAATTCATGGTACAAATATATACTATCAGCATAATACAGTCATCACTCAAGTTAATCATCAGAGTATATACATTGAATTATTTACATTATTTACAATCCGGGGGGTGGGATGTGGGGGGGGAGGGTGTTAGTCTAGTTGTACGGTATACCGGTACTGGTATAGTATCGCGGTTCTAATGAATCAAAAACTGTACTATACTCTGTTTGAAAAGTACCAGTCCCCGGGCATGACGGTGCATCGTCACTAGGGCTGCAACAACTAATCGATTAAATTGATTAAAATCGATTATTAAAAATAGTTGCCGATTAATTTAGTCATCGATTCGTTGGATCTATGCTATGCGCATTTTTTCACAATTTTAATTATTTTTTTTTTTTTTTTTTAAATAAACCTTTATTTAAAAACTGCAACATTTACAAACAGCTGAGAAACAATAATCAAAATAAGTATGGTGCCAGTATGCTGTTTTTTTTCAATAAAATACTGGAAAGGATAGAAATGTAGTTTGTCTCTTTTATCCGATTATTAATCGATTAATCGAAGTAATAATCGACATATTAATCGATTATCAAATTAATCGTTAGTTGCAGTCCTAATCGTCACGTCATGACATTGCTGGTTTTGCGAGCAGAAGATCATGTTCGACAGAGCACAATCATGGAGTTTTTAAAAACAGACAATGTGTGTAGACAGAAAAGGGAGAACAGACGCATTTTGGTCTAAAAAGATAAAGGTGAAGTTATAACACTGAAACGCCCTGAGGAAAAGGTGCTTCAAGACATGGCTAGCTAGCTAGCGGCGAACGTCCATTCCCAGTCGGCAGTGTTTTAGCTACCGGTACTTCTAAATCACTAATCCAGGCCTCCATGGCGAGAAATAGAGTAAGTTTCTTACAAGTATCATCCCTGCAGGACGAGGAATAGCTAAACATGCTTCACTATACACCTTAGGAGAATACAATAGCTAACCGCTAACAGCAAGTTAGCACCCTGAATGTAAACAAATGCCATGGGTGGATCTACACCCGACATCCACTGTAATGATACCAAGTACAATAGCGTATCTAGTCGATACTACTATAATTACATCAATATTTTTTATCGTCACAAAATCTTTTTTCCTTTTTTTTAAAATTCATTTTATGTTTATAAACTCAAGAAATATGTCCCTGGACACATGAGGACTTTGAATATGACCAATGTATGATCCTGTAACTACTTGGTATCGGATCGATACCTAAATTTGTGGTATCATCCAAAAACTAATGTAAAGTATCAAGCAACAGAAGAATAAGTGATTATTACATTTTAACAGAAGTTTACCATGTTAAAACAGAAAGTATGGATGGAATGGAAGAATGGATTAATAATCCATTTTTACAGCTTGTCCCTCATAATTTTGACAAAATACAATGAGAAATGACACAATATGTTACTGCATATGTCAGCAGACAAATTAGGAGTATTTGTTTGCTTACTTACTACTAAAAGACAAGTTTAGAGATTTCTTGTTAAAATAAAGCCAATAATGCAATTTTTTGTGGTACCCCTTATTTAGAAAAGTACCGGAAAGTACCGAAATACATTTTGGTGCCGGTACTAAAATATTGGTATCGGACAACACTACTGCAGACACAATCAATGTATAGCTAATAAACCTGTTTATTTCCCTGCTCAATAGATTTTAAACCATGCTTCTCTAAAGATCACAGAGATTTCAGACTTGTGAATAATATTTTTGATCTTTTTTCACATGACAGACATGTCTGACTGTATTCTGCCGTCAGCATTTCAACAAACTTCAATTCCCATATTTCACAAATTATGAGATAAAGGGGACTGTTCAGTCGTACTCGTTGTTGTTGAAAGGCCAAACATAATCAGAGCGTGGAAACCACAATCTGTGCTCATCCCAACAACCTTTGCTATAGTTGCACTTCAAACCCCATTACACCCTCAGACCCAGATTCTCCCAACAATCACTGTTTTTAATGCGCTACACTATTCATTGCCTCCAAGAATTATGTGCTGCTTCACAAACTTTGTCCAATGCCAACAACTTCCTCACATATTTTCGCTAATCAGTGTCATGTTTGGTAATTCTATTTGTCCCTAAGCAATGGTCAAACACGCACATCTTCCTGTCTAATCCAAATTTATGTTTGTTTCTTATGTAGACGAAGCAGGAACAACAACGTGTATCAATACATCAACTAGTTATTGCTTAAACGGCACAATAGTCCTCCGCCCACGTAGCTCAGACCTGTGTATGGCACTGGGTAATGTAGTACATTTACGTTTACTTCCTAGTTTACATGTAATTTTATACTTATTTAACATTTATTTTTCCAGAGTAAAATAATTAGGGGCAGATTTGTTTATCTGCAAAGAGGCAGCATTTACATGACAGAGATGTTGAAGTGTGATTATAATCTCTCATCGTCTCTCATTTACCAACAAAGATTAGCGCTATAGATCGTTCTCAACAGTTCACGAATGCTCTTAATGTGCGGGGGTCAATTTGTTGCAACATAAATTAAAGAAAAACATACACAGAGAATGTCCGTGACTTCTGGACGACAGAGCAGACAACGGTCAATAAGGAAGCCATTGGTGGTATTTCGTTCTATGATTATTATTATTAGGGACGGCGTGGCGCAGTGGAAGAATGGCCGTGCGCGACCCAAGGGTACCTGGTTCAATCCCCACCTAGTACCAACCTCGTCATGTCCGTTGTGTCCTGAGCAAGACACTTCACCCTTGCTCCTGATGGGTGCTGGTTAGCGCCTTGCATGGCAGCTCCCTCCATCAGTGTGTGAATGTGTGTGTAAATGTGGAAGTAGTGTCAAAGCGCTTTGAGTACCTTGAAGGTAGAAAAGCGCTATACAAGTACAACCCATTTATCATTTATTATAAACCATTATTACTATGATTAGTTATAATGAATTAAAATAGTACAGTTATTTGACAATGAGCTCTAAGTACAATATGTGTTTTTTCTGCCGTCTAATGTCGACTTTCAAGTCTGTGTGGTATAAAAGGAGTAAACATCAATAGAGTATTTGTTTTCTAAATATTTGTTGAAATCCTGGACGTTTTGAGGTTATGTTTATAATGAACACTTAAAACATTGATAACAAATTCATGAAATCACAGGTTGAACCAATGTTATTCAATAAAAAAATAAGCCTCAAAACAGTGCAAATTTTACCCCAACTTTCTGATATCGATGCCGAGAATTCAGGTATTTTAAGCCGCAACAATCACAAAAAAAGCCCACCATAAACGTGCCCCCCCCATCTGTAAATTATTCAAAGCGCTTAATCTTTTTCCACAATTTTCCCCACATATTGTTATGTGAATTCATTTTTGGCATCAACATTCTACACACAAACCCCATAATGACAATGTGATTTTTTTTAATAGGATTTTATAAAATGTATTTAAAATAAAAAACTAAGAAATCACATAAGTATTCATAGCCTTTGAAATGAAGCTCAAAAGTAAGATCAGGTGCATCTTGTTCCTTTTTTTTCTTTTTTTTTCTTTTTATCCTGTCCAGCTACTCAGACAAATCATATTGTTGATGTAGCTGCCAATATTTGCTGTACAGATTTACTTTACAAAATAGAATTGTGGGACACTTCTATTGTTACCTTATTTGTATTTGACTTTATTAAATGGATTTATATTAATGTTTGACGCAGCCGAACTGGAGCAGGAGAGGATAGAAAGAAGAAAAAAGGAAGACAGAGGGGAACATTGCAGGGGCAAGAGGGGGATAAGACAGAGAGACAACCACAATAACAATAACAACCACAAAAACAACAACAACAGAACAGCATCAGCAAATACGATATGTACAAATATGATACGAGAAGTGACAGCAAAGAAGGAGTTAGTGAAGTAAATATTAATAACACAGAAATGACAATGGACATTATTGCACTACAAATAGAGCAATAAAACCATCAAGGCAGCAGATATTTTTCTGTACCCTTCCCCAGATTTGTACCTCAAGACAATCCTGTCTCGGAGTTCTACAAACAATTTTTTCGACTTCATTCTTGGTTTGTGTTTTGCCATGCGCTGTCAAGTGTGCAACCTTGTACTGTATATAGACAGGTGTGTGCCTTTCCAAATCATGTCCAACCAACTGACTTAACCACAGGTGGACCCCAATTAAGCTGTAGGAACATCTCAGGGATGATCAGTTGAAACAAGATGCACCTGATCTCACTTTTGAGCTTCATTTTAAAGGCTGTGAATACAAATGCCATTTCTTAGTTTTTTATTTTCAATAAATTTGCAAAAATTTCTATAAAAAAAAACTGTTTCACATTGTCATTACCCGGTGTTGTGGGTAGAATTTTAACAACAAAAATTAATTTCGTCCATTTTGGAATAAGGCTGTAACATAACAAAATGTGGAGAGAGTGTAAATACTTTCCAAATACACTGTATGTGGAAGTCAATTCCTACCCGTTCCACAGATACCACGTCACAAGAGCCAGGCGTGCCGTTTTAACAAAGTTTTATTGTCCATGTATTTCCAAGCACAATCTTTTCAGACGTTTTTTCTCTCCAGTCTCTCCCAACACCTCCTCCTCCGCTGACCGCTCACTGTTAAAGACAATAGATGATTAGATCACCCCCTACCACCTGTGAAATCTAATCACCTGCCAGCTGTGTCTCGCCGTCCAGCACATGCCCCCGCCCTCAACACCATTGACAGAGGCGGTGACCTTTGCTCCTGCAGGCGCACTGATCGCACTTTCCCTCCACAATACATTTTCACCGATTAGGGGCACTTTTTATTGTGTGATTTATATGAATACTTTATTATTGTCCGGTCGGGGGGCCACTCACTATTTGACTGAGGAATAAAGTTATGCAGAGTTGTTGGCGCAGTCTTTTTACAAGACAATGTTGTCCATCCATCCATCCATTTTCTATCGCTTATAGCTTTCGGGGTTGTGGGGGGTGCTGGAGCCTATCTCAGATACAATCGGGTGGAAGGCGGGGTACACCCTGGGCAAGTCACCACCTCATCGCAGGGCCAACACAGACAGACAGACAACATTCACACTCACATTCATACACTAGGGCCAATTTAGTGTTTCCAATCAACCTATCTCCAGGTGCATGTCTTTGGTTGTCGTCATACTTATATTCTGTTCTCCTTTCTCTATGTAGCGAACGACGATTCATTGGTCTTGTAATGGCAACTAGTAGATTGTAGCTCGTAATTAAGATACTCTATTTAGCAAAAAATTGATTATACAATACCATATCAATACCATAAATTGATTTACGTGGACCCCGACTTAAACAAGTTGAAAAACTTATTCGGGTGTTACCATTTAGTGGTCAATTGTACGGAATATGTACTGTACTGTGCAATCTACTAATACAAGTTTCAATCAATCAATCAATCAATCAAAGCATAACAAGGAGGAGGTTCACCTTTTCTCCGATCATATGCAGCTTTCTCTGGGGCTTAGGTTTCTGTGTCAGAAGCTTTAGAAGGTGGAGAATGTTTAAACATCATCGTAGGACTTAAAATAAATACAAATGTTACCAGAAAAACAGCAGAGCAAACACGGAGCTGAGCTAAAACAAACAGGAGGCTTCATGTGGCTGAGCCACTCAGTTGCCAGGACAGAGAAAAGAGTGCTCTGTGATTGGTCTTCAATCGACCAATAGGGTGTCGTGTACCATGTTAGGTTGGCAAAGGAGCTTCACTACTGCATAGACGGCTCATTAAATCAAATACTGTAGATGTTATGATCAATGTTCCCCTGTTCGACTATACCCCCGTTCTTTGAATAAACAGTCAGAGGCCAGGTCTTTCTGAAAGATTTACCAACAAGTGATAGGTGAAAATGACAGCATTGGGTTCAATCACAATCAGCTTGCTCTGCCGAGAGCCAAGGAGCCTTGATTAATAATATTTGGTTCTCTTTACAGTCCATGCCAGGAAAAACCGGTTCAGGGCCAAATTGGGTACTCACGATGATAGACGGGAGTCTTTCCCAAAACGGGCTGGGAATCTAGGGGCCAAGACAATAACAGTCCTTGAGAAGATGGCCATCAAGTGACGTCAGAGTGCTGCCATTGGTTGATAAAAGGAAATTGTGGATACTAAAATTCTTAAAATGTGTTTGGGTTAGAGATTTAGAACATAGCCAGCATTGTACAGTGATGAGACATAGCCACAACACATGACATGTCCTTCTCACACAGTCAGACCTTGAGAAGGCTCACATGAAGTGTGTGCTTTAAGTAGAGCAACGGTCGAAGAGGCAAAAGTTTGGAAAAGAGTGATCCTGAATAAACTTACATATAGTATATTTGAGTGTGTATTTGCGACAGTATTTTAACACTCTGAGCATTCAGAGGACCACATGTGAGCAAGATCAGACTGCTGCAACACCAGCATCACACCTGTCTAAAAGCTGACATAACAAGTCAACTGTTTTATTACAATGTTCAAATAACAACAGCCATTTCCATTATATTATTTTTAATAGTAGTGATTTGACCCACTGACAATGACAATAAAAAAAATCTTGTCTGTGGAAGAATTTAAGACATGTACCCCTTTCAGATATCACATTGTGTTCACCTTAAAACTTTTTGCACAATGAGATGTGTGCTGTAGTAAAATGGTTTCAGAATAAATCATGTGTTTATTTTGTTGGATTTGGATTTTGTGCGCTGCATATATTTTCGGTCCGCGAAAGACACGGACGGGAGCAATGTGCAATTTCGCAGGCACACATCTTAGAGGGAACATTGGTTATGTGATACATGTTTCTAAAAACAGCTGTTTACAGTTGTTTTTTGTTGTTGTTTACAGCTGTTTTGAAATCCGCCATATAAACTGAGACCACAGTGTGGCGAGGTAACAGTCTACAGTACCACCAACTAAGTTAGATTAAAAATGACTGACAAGAAGTGTAGTCACTGCTCAAAGTTAACTTCTATGACCTGTTTTATTCCTTCTTAAATGAGAAATAGGATGAGGACTTATTCTATATTTCTTAACAATAGCAGCAGTCTTGGCCCCTTTGTAAAACCTGTTCTTAAAACCTTTTTTTTCCTGTTTTACCTTGTTTGCCACATCAAAAGTGTGACAAAAGAAAAAACTAAAGCTTTTTAGCTGCCTGTCTGGACAGTAGGGTTGTAAAAAAAAAAAAAAAGATTTTCGAATGAATCACGAGTCTTATTTATGACGATTCTTAATCGATTTAAAAAAAATCAAAAATCTTTTTTTTTCTTTTTTCTTTTAAATGTATTCTGTCCAGCTAGGCAAATCATACTGTTGATGGAGATGCCCATATTTGCTGTAGAGATTTACTTTAGAAAAGAGAAGTGTTGGATACTTGTCTTGTTTACTAATTTGTATTTCCATCCATCCATTTTCTACCGCTTGTCCCTTTTTGGGGTCACGGGGGGTGCTGGAGCCTATCTCAGCTGCATCCGGGCGGAAGGCAGCGTACACCCTGGACAAGTCGCCACCTCATCGCGGGGCCAACACAGATAGACAGACAACATTCACACTCACATTCACACACTAGGGCCAATTTAGAGTTGTCAATCAACCTATCCCCAGGTGCATGTCTTTGGAGGTGGGAGGAAGCCGGAGTACCCATAGGGAACCCACGCAGTCACGGGGAGAACATGCAAACTCCACACAGAAAGATCCCGAGCCCAGGATTGAACTCAGGACTACTTAGGACTTTCATATTGTGAGGCACATGCACTAACCCCTGTGTCACTGTGCTGCCCCTAATTTGTATTTGACTTTATTAAATATTTAGGTAGCATTTTATTAAACAAAACCATTTTTCTTGTCAGTAATATTAACATTTGTCAGAGCTGTTTATCTATTTTATGGAGGAATGTAGATAATCATAAAACTGGCGCCCATGTTATTAAGAAAAAGTATTGATTTTGAATCGAGAATCGTTTTAAATCAAGAATCAATTCTTAATCAAATCGTACCCCCAAGAATCGAATTGAATCTTCAAAGATTCACAGCCCTACTGGCCTACTGACCTTGATACCTCCGATTTCGGGAGGTGTGTTATAGCTAGAATTCACCAAGTCAAGTATTTCATATATATATATATATAAGAAATACTTGACTTTCAGTGAATGCTAGCTGTATATAAATATATATTTATTTTATTATATATATATATATATATAAAAGAAATACTTGAATTTCAGTGTTCATATACACACACATAACACTCATCTACTCATTGTTGAGTTAAGGGTTGAATTGTCCATCCTTGTTCTATTCTCTGTCACTATTTTTCTAACCATGCTGAACACCCTTTCTGATGATGCATTGCTGTGTGGCACGCACAAAAAAGTTAAAGTACCAATGATTGTCACACACACACTAGGTGTGGCGAGATTATTCTCTGCATTTGACCCATCACCCTTGATCACCCCCTGGGAGGTGAGGGGAGCAGTGGGCAGCAGCGGTGGCCGCGCCCGGGAAGCATTTTGGGGATTTAACCCCCAATTCCAACCCTTGATGCTGAGTGCCAAGCAGGGAGGTAATGGGTCCCATTTTTATAGTCTTTGGTATGACTCGGCCGGGATTTGAACTCACAACCTACCGATCTCAGGGCGGACACTCTAACCACTAGGCCACTGAGTAGGTAGTGCTTTCATCAAATGCACTAGAGTCTGGAATCTTCCATCTCTCCCTAGCATGGCCCAAAACCGGTCAATCTGTTCTTCCTGAGGAAGATCTTCACTGCCAAGCACTTTGTAGTCCACTACTTCTTCCCGGAGGCTATCCAGGTCCAATCGCAGCTGCGGCTTGGAACTTACAAGCGTATTTCTTCATCTTACTCGTCGTCGACTTCCTCATTCTTCTACTTCGTCTCCTTGTTGTGTGCACAGTTGTGCACTGCACTCTCTAAAAGCCGTAGATATTATTGTCACATATGCATGTACAGTAGATGGCAGTATTGCCCTGTTTAAGAGTGTCACAACATTGCTGTTTACGGCAGACGAACTGCTTTACGGTAGACGAAAACTTGACTGCTGTTGTTGTGTGTTGTTACCGCGCTGGGAAAACGTTTATGAAACTGCCTAACAATAAACCCACATAAGAAACCAAAAACTCGCCCTCGATCATTCTACAGTTATAACGTGATTGGGCAGGCACGCTGTTTATATTGTGGGAAAGCGGACGTGAAAACAGGCTGTCGACTCGTCACTCAGGTCCGCATGGAGCTGGAGGAGGCGTGGCCTCCAGCTCCGGCTGGAAATCGGGAGATTTTCGGGAGAATATTTGTCCCGGGAGGTTTTCGGGAGAGGCGCTGAAATTCGGGAGTCTCCCGGAAAATTCGGGAGGGTTGGCAAGTATGCCTACTGGACAAAGAGGAATTTTTTTTGCTTTCAGACTTTTATGCAGGAGACTTGGACATAAATGCACTATAAGCGTATGCTAGGGTTCACATCGCTTAAACACAAACTGTTTTTGTTAATAATTAGGTCTTAAGACATGCACCTGGGGATAGACTGATTGGCAACACTAAATTGGCCGTAGTGTCAATCTGAGTGTGAATGTTGTCTGTCTATCTGTGTTGGCCCTGTGATGAGGTGGCAACTTGTCCAGGGTGTACCCTGCCTTCCACTCGAGTGCAGCGACCCCGAGAGGGACAAGCGGTAGAAAATGGATGGATGGAAGTTAATAGTTATTATGAATGGAAACTGTCACTTAGGTTTTGATATATCGTCTTATTTAAAAGTTAATTTGTGGGTTACCTTTTCTCTAAATGAATCTGTGAAGTAAGATACGTTTATTTGCTTTGAATCCACAGATATCGATGAATGTGGACTCAATGAGACATTGTGTGGTCCTCACGGGTTCTGTGAGAACAGACTGGGTTCTTTTCGATGCCTCTGTGACCAGGGCTACCAGGAAACCCAAGATGACCAAGGCTGTATAGGTAAGTGTCTGATGTTAATATGTACAGTACAAGCCGGCGGTACTTGGATTTAATACTGCAGTTCTCCCAGGAGTCCTCACAATGGAGACACCTTTTTAGGTCATGCACAGAAACGTCTTCCAATGTTAGACACCATCAGATTTATTTGAATTTGCTTGACATTTTCCCATAGAAAATAATATAAATTGAATTCCGAGAAAATCATAAAACATTTAAAAACTGCTTAGATACTGATTTAAAACGCGTTCGTCATGACCATTGTTATGGTTGATTTATTTTAACATAGAAGGACAGAATGTAAAAACAATTGTAGACATAATAAAATACAAATAAAAGTGATAAACTAACTAGGGAAATAAGTAATTGATCCCAATAACAACCAGCTAGCATTGTGGCCCACACTGCATTTATGTGTCCATGAAACACAAATGAGTCCTGTCCCTATCAGAAAGTACTGCTAATCTCAACTCATTATTATTGATCTTCAGGAAGAAAAAACAGTGAAGGTTGTGAAAGGGCAACTGACAACAAGGAAAATACCACGTGAAAGCCTTGAAAAACAGCTGACAGGAGGAAATAGATCCCACTGGGCTGTTATGGGCTAGCTACCTGTTAGATGTTACCCGCGTTCCTTGATTAAACAGTCAGAGGCCAGGTTCCTTTGCAACAACATTTATTCAAACAGGTCACAAATGAAAATTACAGCATTGGTCTTATTCAGCAATCAGCTCGCTACAGTCGAGATGAACGAGCCCCATTCAAAAATGATTCACTCTTCTTATAGTCCATACGGCAGCAAGTCCATTGTGTCCTGAGGGACCATGCATGGCCAAACGAGTCTTTACGAAGGTGGATGCGAATCCAAGGAATAATAGTGGCTTTGGCCAACAAGACCATCACGAGGTGCCTTGTTAGAGCCATCGGAATTGTGTAACTGATTAAATCTATAAGATGTGTACTTATTATATTAATACATTTACGAGACACAACGAGTCAACTTTATTACAGTATTGGTAATAGCCATAACAGTTTGATGGTGTTTTCACAATAAGAAGACCTTGCTGGGTGTCAGGCTGACACATTGAGTGTGTGCTCAAGGCAAAGTAAAGGTTGAAAAGTGTCACGGTTGGTAAAACTGGTGGACCCAAATGCAGAAAGGACAAGCAGAATTAAAGTTCAAGGGTTATTATTAATTAAACCAGAGGGAAAGGAGGGAGCTCGTAGTCCTTGGCTTTACAGTCCAGGAGAGCACACTGAGGCTTGCAGGCTACACACACAGAGACAAACAGACACAGACAGAGACTGTGACAGAAAGTGAAGTTTGAGAGCATGGACCTTAGTGAACCTATGTAATGTGTATAACTAGTACAATATTCTAACACTACCCATAACAACAGACTCATCACCCTTTCAGGGTACAAGAGCCACTGAATCTGGCTACAAAAGGTTCAAGAAAAATAAATCACCTAGAGTCTGCGAGAGCAGGGGCGCAAGAAGAATCGTTGGCTGATCTCCCAGTAACGACCCTTGAAACGGAAACAACATAAAATAAAGGAAATAGCAATACTCTTGAGAAACCAGCGGCTGGACATGTTCTTTTAAATTTGTGTGTGTGGTTGGGCTCAAGTAACATCATCTCATGGTCTTAAAATACATCAAAGACAGAAGAACTGCCTAAAGACCTCCAACCCATGGCCCAGCAATGACCAGGTCCTGTCGAGAGGATGGTTTAATCAGTCGGATGAAACTCAGCGGCAGGATGAACTCCACAGTCTGCAGAGCCTCATTACCCTACGGGAGGAAGAAGAAGCTCCACGCGGAACCGCCAGTTTAAGACAACACTCAGTACACAGCAGAGTTGAGAACATGAAAGGACGTAAGCCGTTAGTGAAATGACCAAAAACAAACAGCAGAGAGTCGGAAACTATCAACATGGATTTAAGGCGTGTCCTAAGTCACACATCAAAGAATTGGCCGAAAAGAAGCCAGAGAAAATGGGTGACTTAGGCTGAATTCAATTTCTCCCTCCTCTGCCTCCCCTTTTCTACTTCACCGGCCCACTTGGCTCTATGCGATGGCAAAGTATTGCAAATACCAGAGGTGGGACCAAGTCATTGTTTTGCAAGTCACAAGTAAGTCTCAAGTCTTTGCCCTCAAGTCCGAGTCAAGTCCCGAGTCAAGACAGGCAAGCCCCGAGTCAAGTCCAAAGTCAAGACTGGAAAGTCTCAAGTCAAGTCCTAAGTCCTGCATTTTGAGTTTCGAGTCCTTTCAAGTCCTTTTAACCACAGACTAATATATTAACACAGATTGTGTATGCTTTTCAAACGCTGTATTTATTTATTAAAACAAGTGCATTTTAAATTGCAGGAAAGAAAATTGTGCTGACATTGCACTTTATAATAGCACTATTAACCAGTCATTTTAAACATTAACTCATTCCTTTACAGAACAAACACATTGAAAAATAAAGTGCAAATGTACTTATTTGTACAAAAGTGTTAACATTGAAAAAACATGACATATACGTGAACATAACAAAAAAGTTGTACTTTTTATATGTCAGGGCCCTATGCTGCATTGCATTTGCAAAAGACCAAATTAGCCAAGAGTTTGTGAGTCATTTGTGCACGATGGGGGCGTAGTATGATGCCACCATGGCTGAAAACTCGCTCCACTGGAGCACTGGAGGCAGGCACTGCCAAGACTCTCATGGCCACTCGGAACAGTGAAGGAAGAGTCTTCATGTTCAATGCCCAGAACAAAAGGGGGGAGAGAGTTGTTTTGGGTTGGTGCACTACTTGTAAGTGTATCTTGTGTTTTTTATGTTGATTTAATTAAAAAAAGAAAAGAAAAAAAAAATTATTTCTTGTGCGGCCCGATACCAATCGATCCACGGACCAGTACCGGGCCGCGGCCCGGTGGTTGGGGACCACTGAGGTAAACAACCAACAGTATGTCAGAAAGCTAGCTAAAACGGTACACATATTCATAATATAGTATACATTTTAACTGACCTTTATTTTACTATTTGTGTCTTTTTTTAGGTGGCTAAAATACGCGGTGCTGCTGACCGCCGTCTAACGTTACGTGTGATATATTGACTAACATAACCCTGCTTAAAAAAAAATCACTGAACAAAAAGTATGAATAAGGTAGTGAACTGCAACAGATTCCCGTGTTTGCAATAACGTTATAACGTTAGCAGTGAGTTTACAGCCTCACTGATTTAACTACACAGCAAATAAAAGTCACGTTACTTAGCCAATAAACGTTATCTTACATTCAAAACTTACCGTTCTTTGTGCAACTTCAAATGCCGGACGAAGTTGGAAGTTGTTGCCTCTCCATCAGTAATTTTCGAACCGCATGTGTTGCATACTGCAAACCGTTTTGTGTTGACCACCTCGTAATTTTTATACCCAAACAAAATTATTTTAGGTATCATTTTTTGTTCACTGGCGTGTGGTTTGGACATGTCTTCTTCGTTGGTTGTCCTGCAATTTGATTGGATGAATGCTGTGTGATGAAAACAAAGTAGATCTAATTTGATTGGCTGTTGTACTGAGACCACACCAGCTGACACACGCAACGCTGATAGACAAGTACACAATGAAAAATACGGAGCGCTCCCGAATAACTTTTTCATCTTTGGGTTTTGGAGCAAGTAGCAAGTCATGTCAAGTCATGTCAATTCAAAAGGCTCAAGTCCAAGTGAAGTCACAAGTCATTGATGTTAAAGTCTAAGTCGAGTTGCAAGTCTTTTTACATTTTGTCAAGTCGAGTCTAAAGTCATCAAATTCATGACTCGAGTCTGACTCGAGTCCAAGTCATGTGACTCGAGTCCACACCTCTGGCAAATACGCCCCTATACATGCGGACGTCGATCGAGTCTCCCTATGTCATCAACCCTCGCCGTTTGCCAGCAGTGACGTAAGGCAGATGCGACAAATGTCTGTTTGCTTTCAATATGCCGTCACATGCGATGTTCGGCTTTGCTTGTGCTCTTTTTAATTTCTTTTGCCTGTCTTTATTAAGAAAAAGATCATTTAGAAGACAACATTTTGGGGGAAATATGCAAGTGCTGGCGCAACAGCTTGCAGTATGTCAAATGTGTTTTATTGTGTATTTGTGTTGGAAGCCAATATTTACATGCAGTGGCAAGGGTTTGAAATCTGACTAAATGAGTCATTAATTATGCTTATTACTTACATTTGTAAGCTTCCCTGGGTTTTCTGGTCTGCCATCTTTCTCCTTGCCCTCGATAGTGTAGGGCGCTCACTTCGCTTTGAGGAAGGTACTTCACCCTTAACCCTTACCTGACGGATAATTCGAACACCATTTACGTGAACGTGCAAAACCAAAGAGGGAGGGCAAAAACAAGGATTGATTGATTGAGGGGGGAGGGGTATTCAAATTGGGCCTTAATCTACATCTATAGAAAGGACACGTTTGGAGTGAAGGAACAAGTCATAAAGAGAGATCTAAATCTAAATCTACCCCTAAATCCTGTCAGCTTCAAGAAATCCAACAAAAAAGGCGACAGTTAAGAAAGTTGTGGAAAAAGGCAACAGCTGTAGAAATGGAAAGCATTGATCTCCTCCAGGACAACGTAACGCAAAAGTTGTCAAAGCTCCACTGAACAGAAAGCCTAAGTATGTGTCGAAAAAAGAAAGGAAAAAAAAGAGCCAACTTTTACAAACATTTTTTCTGTGAAAGGTATATTCGCAAGGAAAAAGAGCGGATCTCTAAAAACATCAAAATACCAGGTTGAAAAACATATTAGAACCTATACTGACCAACAGAGAGATGATCTTATTCTTGTCCCCATTGACATACCTATTACATCAGTTTGGTATTAGCCCTCCTAAACTGAGTGAAGTAAAGCTGGTGGTGCAAACGGCAAGAATAGCATCTGCACCAGGCCCTAACGGCAATCCATATATAATATACAAAAACTGTCCAGATGTTCTAAAGACATTGTGTAAGAACATTACAATGGTGTGGGATGGAAAAAATACACTATATTGCCAAAAAAATTTGGCCACCCATCCAAATGATCAGAATCAGGTGTCCTAATCACTTGTCCCTGTTGTGGCCTCAAAGAACAATAAGAATCCAAATGCAGATCCGTAACAAATCTCTATTTAATAACAAAAAACACTGGAGAAAATAAATCAGTTGTAATGAAAGATCAGCTCCAGGAAAACCGGGTCAAAAGCCTGTCCTGCACCTGAGGAAATACAAAAAACAGGAATCACAAAAGGTTCAGGGCAAAGGTCAGAGTTGGTGAGCTCAGGGCTAGATTCTACCGCAGGCAACGGACGAACTGGCACCGGCTGAGTGGAGATCCATGGTTTAAGTCTGGTGGTTGATTAGCACAGGTGGGCTCGGATGACTGGCAGCACACCTGGAACTAATGACAGGGTAGGAGACTTACGAGTAGGAAATCAAGAGGGGAAAAAATGCAGGAGAACTGCCCTCATGACAGGCCCGGCCACAGGTGTATAAAATAAAGCACTTAGGCATGAAGACTGTTTCTACAAACATAACGCTTAGGAGCTCAGTGATTTTCAGGGTGGAACTGTCATAGGATGCCACCTGTGCAACAAATCCAGTCTTGAAATTTCCTCGCTCTTAAATATTCCAAAGTCAACTGTCGGCTTTATTATAAAAAAATGGAAGAGTTTGGGAACAACAGCAACTCAGCTACGAAGTGGTAGGCCACGTAAACTGACCGAGAGGGATCAGCGGATGCTGAAGCGCATAGTGCAAAGAGGTCGCCGACTTTCTGCACAGTCAGTTGCTACAGAGCTCCAAACTTCACGTGACCTTCCAATTAGCCCACGTACAGTACGCAGAGAGCTTCATGGAATGGGTTTCCATGGCCGAGCAGCTGCATCTAAGCCATACATCACCAAGTCCAACGCAAAGCGTTGAATGCAGTGGTGTAAAGCACGTCGCCACTGGACTCTAGAGCAGTGGAGACGCGTTGTCTGGACTGATGAATCACGCTTTTCCATCTGGCAATCTGATGGACAAGTCTGGGTTTGGAGGTTGCCAGGAGAACGCTACATTTCGGACTGCATTGTGCCGCGTGTGAAATTTGTTGGAGGAGGAATTACGTTGTGGGGTTGTTTTTCAGGAGTTGGGCTTGGCCCCTTAGTTCCAGTGAAAGGAACTTGGAATGCTCCAGGATACCAAGACATTTTGGACAATTTAATGCTCCCAACCTTGTGGGAACAGTTTGGAGCTAAAACCCGATAGAACACCTTTGGGATGAATTAGAACGGAGACTGAGAGTCAGGCCTTCTCAACCAACATCAGTGTGTGACCTCACCAATGCGCTTTTGGAAGAATGGTTGAAAATTCCTATAAACACACTCCGCAACCTTGTGGACAGCCTTCCCAGAAGAGTTGAAGCTGTAATAGCTGCAAAAGGTGAACCGACATCATATTGAACCCTATGGGTTAGGAATGGGATGGCACTTTAAGTTCATATGTGAGTCAAGGCAGGTGGCCAAAAACTTTTGGCAATATAATGTACTCCCAAAAGCCTGGCAAAGAGCCGAAGGAGTATTAATCCCAAAAGAAAATAACTTGACCACCATGAAATAGTTCCAAAGGCAAGATTTTTTCAGAATATCAGCACAACAGATGCGAAAATAGCTTAAACAATATTCTCTCATCGATAGATCAATCCAAAAGGCTGGAAGAGCAGGATTCTCTGAATGCCTCGAACACCTCAGGCATACATTGCATCTAATCCAGACTGCTAAAAAAAAAGGGAAAGATCTTCAAGTCTTGTTCCTTGATCCGGCCAAAGCCTATTAATCTGTCCCCCACTCACTACTGTGGACTGCCTTTGAGTTATTCTAAGTGCCCACAGCTATAAAAAAAATCAAATCAAATCAAATCAACTTTATTTATAAAGCACATTTAAAATTTACCACAGGGGTAGCCAAAGTGCTGTACAATGAACAGGTTAAAAGATAAAACGAGTACCGAGCAAACACAACACAACACAAACAGAACACGATAAAAAATAAATAATTAAAATAGAATTAATAAAAACATAAAAACATAAAAACATAAAAACAGGATCACAGCAGGTGTATTATGGGGCGCCATTGCAGGATGGATATCACTCAGTGTTAAAAGCCATGGAATAAAAGTATGTTTTTAAGAGAGATTTAAAAACAGGAAGAGAGGAGGCTTGTCTAACACTCAGGGGTAGGTCGTTCCAGAGCTTGGGAGCAGCAACGGCGAAAGCTCTGTCACCTCTAAGCTTCAGCCTTGTGTCAGGGACCGTCAACAGCAGCTGATCGGCTGATCTTAAGGATCGGGTGGGGCAGTAAGGCTGAAGGAGGTCGGAGAGATAGGTTGGCGCGAGGTTGTTTAGACATTTAAAAACAAATAAAAGGAGTTTAAAATTGATTCGGTAACGCACAGGGAGCCAGTGAAGGGACGCTAAAATAGGGGTGATGTGCGCACGTCTGCGGGTCTGTGTTAGCAGACGAGCAGCAGAGTTCTGCACGAGCTGCAGGCGGGCGAGGGAGGCCTGGCTAATGCCTACATACAGGGCATTACAGTAGTCAAGACGAGTCGAGATAAAGGCGTGGATTAATTTCTCAAGATCATGTCTTGATAGAAGCGGTTTCACTTTCGCTATTTGGCGTAATTGATAAAAGCTTTTTTGAACGACGCTGCTGATTTGTTTTTCGAATTTAAAATCTGAGTCAAACTTTACCCCCAGGTTTGTGACAGAGTCGCTGAGATACGGGGTCAGAGTGCCGAGGTCAACGTTGGGGGAGGGAGAGCGACTTGGACCGAACAACATAACTTCTGTTTTATCTTCATTTAGGCTCAGGAAGTTAGCTGAAAGCCAGACTTTGATGTCGTGCAGGCAGTCAATAAGACGTTGAACCGTGTTATTTTGTGCCAAGGGAAAATAAATCTGGCAATCATCGGCATAAAAATGAAATGCAATACTGTACTTCCTAAAAATAGAACCAAGGGGGAGAAGGTAAAGCGCAAATAAAATTGGGGCAAGGATTGAGCCCTGGGGGACCCCATGTGGTAAAGGAGCTGTGGACGACATAAAACTGTCTACTTTTACACAAAAACTCCTGTCGGTTAGGTACGACCGGAACCAGTTGAGGGCGGCGCCCTTAATGCCCACACAGTTCTCAAGACGAGTGATTAAGGTGGCGTGGTCGACGGTGTCGAACGCAGCAGACAGATCTAAAAGCACCAGGACAACATATTTACCAGAATCAGTGGACAGGAGGATATCGTTAAAAACTTTTAGAAGCGCTGACTCTGTGCTGTGGAGGGCTTTAAAACCGGACTGGAACAGCTCAGTGATACCATTATCCTCTAAGAAGGGCAACAACTGACTGTAGACAACCTTCTCTAATATTTTGGAAATGTATGGAAGATTAGAGATAGGTCTGAAGTTAGAGAGGAGAGAGGGGTCGAGGCTGGGTTTTTTAAGTAGAGGTCGTACCACTGCATGTTTAAACTCTACTGGAACTATTCCAGAAGAGAGGCTACTATTGATAATGTTAAGGACACTTGATCCAATAGTAGCAAGTACCTCCTTAAACAGGCGAGGTGGGAGGGCATCTGCAGGAGAACCAGAGGGCTTCATATGACTAACTGTGTCACTTAAAAAAGAAAAGGACACTGGCTCAAACTGATGGAAAACAGAAGAGAAATGCAGAGGAACAGAAGGGTCATATGAAGGCTGAGATAGACTGGCTCTAGTTGACACAATTTTGTCAGTGAAAAAATGGAGACAATTTTCACAGAATTCAAAAGAAGCATCAAAACCAGCAGATTTGGGAGCATCAATGACAGTGTTAATAGTTTTAAACAGAACTCTGGGGTTGTTACAGTTAGAAGATATAATCTGAGATAGATATATATTCATTTCTGCTTTTACAGTCATCTGAAAGGAAAACAGGCTTTCTTTAAAAATGGCAAAGGACACATGCAGCCTGTCTTTTTTCCATTTTCTCTCTGCTCTTCTACATACGCGCCTGGCAGCCCGAGTGACGTCATTCAACCAGGGCTGAGGCGTGGCTTTAGAGCGGCGGCATTTGAAAGGCGCGATCGTGTCCAGTGTTTGTAAACAAATAGAGTTGAACCCCGAAACCAACTCTTCAGTATTCAGACACACAGATGCTGCAGAATTATCATCACAAAGAGTCGAAAAAATAGAGGAGAACCGAGCAGGAGACGAAGAATTAAACATGCGAGAGCGTTGGGGCGGTGCGCACAATTTAACTGGACACTGCGTGGCAATATCAAACAGGATCGGCATGTGATCAGAGAACACAGCGTCGCAAATGTCCAAATTAAAAACACACAAACCATACGAGAGCACTAAATCGAGTGTATGCCCGCGTTCATGTGTAGAACCACACACAGACTGTACAAAGTTAAATGAGTCGATTATATTCAGGAAGCTCCTGGAAAGCGGCTCGTCTGGACAGCAGGTGTGAATATTAAAATCACCCACAGTAAGGACACGATCATATTTGGGCAGGATTTCAGCCAGAAATTCAGAAAAGTCAGTTATAAAGTCTTTGTGGTTCTTGGGTGGTCGATAGATGACGGCACACAGGACGACATCAGAAAGACCCAGTTCAAACATGCACAGTTCGAAGCTTGAAAAGGAGGATTGTAGGCGGATCTGACGGCATTTAAAGTCATTTTTAAAAACGACTGCTAATCCTCCTCCTTTTCGACCGGACGGCCGTGGGGAATTAAAGTAGGAACACTCCGGAGGCAGAAGTTCATTAAGAGGGGCGGACTCACCGGCTCTCAGCCATGTCTCCGTCACACAGAGGAAGTCCAGTCCGCGGGAAGTGAAGAAATCCTTCAGGATAAAAGTTTTGTTTGTCAAAGATCTTGCGTTCACAAGACCGAACCTGGCGGGGGCCAGCACGTCCAAGGCCGCAATTAATCCGGGTAGGGCCCGACACACAGCCCGCAGGTGGCGGTGATCCACCCCGCGCCTCCGGGGGCGGGGACAGCAGGAGCGACGACGGCAAGCTTCTTCCTCCAAACCAACGATAGGAACCAGCCAGGAGCCGATGGGATCGAGCGAGCGTGGGTGCAGGAGGAGACCGGATACCGCACCATTCCTCCTTCGGGGAGCCACGGGAAGCCGGGCCAGGAGTGCCCTAACTTTCACCAGCTGGCCGCCACGTTTACCGCGGCGCCGGAGACGCTTCCGCCGGGGGAGAGGAGCCAGGGGGCGGGAAAGGAAGGCAGGAATCCGGCCAGGTGAAAAAGCTGACTGGGACGTCAAAAAACCAACGTCGAAGTTGATCATATCAGTGGGAGAGGGGCAAAGATCCAACAGTGTTTGGCGGTCATACACAAGCAGTGAGCTGACAGAGACGAAAATAGACGCAAAAAACACAAAAACGAACAGAGCTGACAGCGAGAGACGGCAGGCCAAAGCACATACTGGCGCCATCTTGCATCGGGGCGTGGTCCGATGCAAGATTTTTTCAGAATATCAGCACAACAGATGCGAAAATAGCTTAAACAATATTCTCTCATCGATAGATCAATCCAAAAGGCTGGAAGAGCAGGATTCTCTGAATGCCTCGAACACCTCAGGCATACATTGCATCTAATCCAGACTGCTAAAAAAAAGGGAAAGATCTTCAAGTCTTGTTCCTTGATCCGGCCAAAGCCTATTAATCTGTCCCCCACTCACTACTGTGGACTGCCTTTGAGTTATTCTAAGTGCCCACAGCCATACAAAAAATGGTTAAAAACTACTTCCAGGATCTGCAGTTTTGCCTCACTACATTGTGTTTTACCACAAAGTGCACAAAATGGGTGGTTGGGGTAACATGACTGCACAGTGGTGGAAAACTACTACCAATACGAGCGTATATGGATGACTGAACAACACGGACAGCAATCCCCTGTATCAAGGGACTTATAGACAAACTTCATCAAAACGTTACATGGGCATGGATGAAGTTAAAGCCCAGCAAGTGCAGAAGCATCTCTATCATGAAGGGTTAAGTCACAAACCAAAGGTTTTATATTGGTGAAACACCTCTACCAACAGTTGCAGAAATGCCAGTAAAGAGCTTGGGCTGATGGTATTAAATAAAGCTCAAAGACACAGGGCAGTTTAAACAACTAAAACGAATACCATCACCTACATTCCATGATGCCTGAACTCCATTGGATTGTATGAGAGTGGTAAACTGGAATTACCAATGTCAGGTCTTGCGGAAGAATTCAATTGCGCCAATACAAGGCTAATCATGACCTTTTCGGAATCAGAAGACCCAGTCATTTGAACAGCCATCCCCCCACTGACGACAGCAATGAGGTGGACTCCATCTAATGCTGTTCAAAGGGCAAAGCCTGCTATTAATTTCAGAGTTGATCAAGTCAAGAGCGGGTCTTGGGGTTATCCCTAAAGCTTTTATGTGGCACAAAGCAACAACAGTGCAAAAAAGACGACTTGTGGTACACAAAATTAGGAGGAGGCGGACTGACATGACAAGGCCGTTTAAATGGCTGGGCACAGGTGATTGACTGACTGGAAAAGTCTGGAGAAGAAAAAGCTCAACTGGTGTGACATCTGGCAGATGGACAGAGCAAGGCTGAGTTTTATCATCAGAGCCATGTATGACCTGCTACTTTCCCCCAAAAATCTGAAGCTTTGGAACAGAGAAGACCCTGCTTGTTCAATGTGTCATGCACCAGCAACCCTTAAGCATATTTTGTCAGGGTGCATAAACATATTTAAGTACTCAGAGAGTTGGCATCAACACTGAAACAGAGGCGAACCGCCACAAATAACCTCCCAAAAGGTCAATTTCCTTCGTTTTGTACCTGCATGCCAACATCAAGAACACCAAAAGGATGCAAACATTCTACAGTCTGCCTAATATTGGAAATTGGAAATGGATCTTGACAGCTTGTGTTTCCTCCAGAAATAGTGGCAACAACACTCCGGCCAGACATGTTCTTGTGGTCTCCAACAACAAAGCTGGTTTCCATCGTGGAGCTGACAGTGCCATTGGAAGATGGAGTTGAAGAGGCTTATAAGAGAAGGAAAACAAAATATTCTGACCTGTCTGCTGATACATCCCAGAATGGCTAGAAAGACCACCATCTTCTCAGTAGAAGTAGGATGTAGGGGATTTGTGGTAGCATCGACCATCAGTCTGTTGAGGAAAGTGAGAGGCCGCTCCCTCCAACAGGATTGGTGTTGTGTTTTAATCTATCAGAAGATGAAATAAATAACAAAATGAAAATATAGGATGTTATCAATGCGATTTCAGTTCAGTTTATTTCAATTCAGTTTATTTATTTATATAGCACATTTAAAAACAACCCCAGTTGGCCAAAGTGCTGTACAGATATAAGAAAAGGGGCACATAGTGTAACATTTACATAGTAACACGGAAGGATGAATGAAATACAGTAGTAAAATATACCTTCAAAGAAGTGCAGAATATATCACCTAAAATACTAAAATGGAAAAAATAAATAAAAACAGTAAAACAAGAAATAAAACAACCAAGAAATTAAAACAACCAAGATATCCGATCTAACTGGATTTGAATGCCAGGGAGTAAAAATATGTTTTTAGCCTAGATTTAAATTGGCTCAGAGACTAGGAGGACCTAATAGATAATGTAAGATTGTTCCATAGTCTAGGCCCTGCCACTGAAAATGCTCTATCTCCTCTCGTTTTTAGCCTTGTTTTTGGGACAATGAGGAGGAACTGGTCTGAAGACCTCAGAGTCCTGCTGTGACAATAAGATAGGGCGGGGCTTCTTGGTGTAGGCATTTAAAAACAATAAGTAACATTTTAAATTGAACTCTAAAAGTAACTGGGAGCCAATGAAGGGAAGCTAGTACAGGGTTAATGGGCTCACGTCATTTGGTTTTAGTTCAAAGACGAGCAGGATAGTTCTACAAGCGCTGCAGCCGCTGGAAAAAGCCCTGATCCAGGCCTACGTACAAAGAATGACAAATTTTCAGACAGTAGCAGGCTGACCGACCAATAGAGAAGCTTATTCAGACATAGTTTGTGCAGCAACGTGAGTACATATGTACAATACGAAATGTACAAATGATCAAACGCATTTATTCGGGTAGGAATGTCTCATGTTACACCCACAACATTTTTTGACAGTCTAAGCATGATCGTAATAATTCACATTTTGTATCATTGACGTAGCTTATAACACGGAAGTGTTGTCGCTGTCTCTACAAGGAACAGAGCTCGCCCCCATGCGCGCTCCCGGTGATACAGATACAGAATATTCCAGGGATACAAAATCTTGCACAACACCTGACGGCACTTCTGCAAATCAGTAGCTTTGTCGACCTTATATTGACTCAGCAGCACCACCTGTCGTTGTAGAGTGCGACTTACGGATGCTGCCGGTGAGAAACAAAGAATCGTGCGTATGGAACAAAAAGTGGAAAAACAGTGCCAAAAGTATTAACTTGAACAAAATAGATTTTTTTACTTGCAAATTGTTTTTAATTTGAAAAAAAAAAAAATTCTACTTGCAAATTGTTTTAAAGTTGAAGAAAAAAAAATTCTACTTGCAAATTGTTTTTAACTTGTTTGTCTACTTGCAAATAGTTGGGCGAGAGTACTCACGCATGGAAAAAAGTGCCAAAAGTTGTAATTTGAAGAAAATATGTTTTTCTCTTGCAAATTGTTTTTTACTTGAAACAATTTATTTTTCTTCTACAAAATTGTTTTTAACTTGAAGAATTTTTTTTTTCTTCATGCGAATCCTTTTGTGTGTTTGTGAAACATGTTTGTGTGTTTATGAAACATGCTTGTGTGTGTGGAACATTTGTGTGAGTTTGTGGAGTTTTGGCAGTAATTTCACTCTGTAAGCAATATCTCTCAATGTGTTTGTCTGTTCATCTGCTAGCAGCTTGAATTATTTCCCCAGCTGGGAACTCATTCCTTTGGCTTTTGCCTTCCTTTCAAACAAACAGAACGTACTGATGATTTATTTATTTTCCCTCCGAGCTTGTATGTGGTAACTATATTTTTTTAATTGTCACTTTGATGGCAACAAATATTGAAACTTACCGGTAGGGTAGAGTCTGAGGCTGCTTCTACACTAAGAGGTATATCCCACCTAACCTTATCCCTGTCCACACACACACAATGCCATCATTTAAGACCCCCTCCCTCTTCAATAACCACAGCAATAAATCTAGGGATCTAGATATCTGGTCAGGACACTCCTCACTATTTTACCTTCACCTTCATTGTCCACTGTTGCAATCCTGCCTGTGCTTGTAGGCTGAAATTGGTGGTCGTACTTGACGGCCACAACCACTTCATGGCTCCACAATAGTTATGGAGTACAAAACTAGACGTTGAGTAATCGCTCGACATACATCGCGGACAATAACTGATAGTCTTTGCCAGTCCAAATGCATTTGCTGTTTTCTGTAGTCTTCCCTCGTCTACGTGAGCCCGCATTCTCGTTGTCTCCCCTTCGACAAATGGACAAAGTTTTTTGCTAAGTAGAATCACAGCTGACCTGGACATTCGAAAGTTCTCTTGCCGTTCCTCTGGCACAACACACTGGTTGACAAACATATCCCACCAGGCTGCCGTTCCTCCAGGCCTTATACAAAACCGTCGCTCAACATTGCTATGTTGAACGACGGTTGAGATATGTTGTATCCGAAATAGCTGCAATCGCGCTGTAGAAGTCGCTTCCTAGCGGTCCCACTGACAGACACTTCACAGGAGCCAAGCGTGCCGTTTTTAACAAAGCTTTAATGCACATAGGTTTTTATCAAAGTCTTTCATCCGCAGAACGTGACCTTTCAGTCACGTCCGTATCCTCTCTCCCCTCCCCATGATTAGATTACCACGTTCCACCTGTGAAATCTAATCACCTGCCAGCTGTGTCTCGCCGTCAGCACTGCCACGCCCCCGTCTGATGGACAGAGGCGGTGACCTTTGCTCCTGCAGGCAGCGCTGGCAACATCTCCCTCCACACGCGCGTTTCCTTCTCTTAAGGTATTCATGCGTGATTTCCACTAGCGCCTGTACTTGTAGAAGGAGGAGAAACACAGGCATGTCTGATGACTCGCCTCCATCTTTCCAGTGGTTACCTCCGAGTTGTTATGACAAAACCGGTTGTTACGAAGCTGGCTGTGGTGCATTCTTTCTGACGTCACTTCATGTGTGGGGTGCGGTCTTTCTGGCGTCACTTCCTCTCTGAAATCAGTTTGTAAACGATCGATGAGTCCACACAAAGCTAAGAACCTGAGATTCAAAAAATACATAGCGCACTTAGTGTGGCTGAAACGGGGCTTAGGCTAAATAATTATTTGTTTAGGAGTTTCCGGCTTAATGTAGAAAGGGCTTGAATAAGGGATGTCCCCATAACACTTAATCACTTCTGATACAATAGCGATATTGGAGCCTTAAGTGTTAGCCAATAGGTTGTATTCAGTCAGGTGACTTTTGAACGGGCCACCAAACCAACATGGCTACTGTGCAGCAAACAGAGTGCGACCTGTCTGGGATCTTAACCCAAAAAGCAAACTATACAATAGAATATATCCTTATACGTTATCAAAATAAGATTTGTCAAGTGATCGCACAAATTATCCGTCGGTCACGTTGCCAGACATGTCGAACTGTCTGGTGCTCCAGACGTCATTCTACACGACAAAACAAATGAAAACTTGGAGGTCTACAACTTCTTTGTGTGTGGCCTGGTCAAAGAAATTGGTATCAAGCGATGCATATATCATGCATCGTTTTTGCCCGGTTGCATTTCATGATTTAACTTCGCATCTACAGTCATTGTTGTTGCTTTGTTGTTGTTGTTGCAAGCGTCGTTTACGAGTACGAGTGTTTTTGCCCATCTTTATCAAAATATAACTATAGATGTCAACATTGTGTATGATTGCTGCCTTTGGTAAAAGCTTAACTCTTTTAGGTTTTGATCACATTTGCTTTCTTCTATTTTAACTCGCCAAGTTAAGTTAAAGTACCAATGATTGTCACACACACTAGGTGTGGCAAAATTATTCTCTGCATTTGACCCATCACCCTTGATCACCCCCTGGGAGGTGAGGAGAGCAGTGAGCAGCAGCGGTGGCCGCGCCCGGGAATAATTTTTGGTGATTCAACCCCCAATTCCAACCCTTGATGCTGAGTGCCAAGCAGGGAGGTAATGGGTCCCATTTTTATAGTCTTTGGTGCTTTATGAAACACTTGTAGCAAAAACGTGTTTTAAGAAATACAAATAATATCAAGATAATACGTAAATGGGAAACACTAAACATTAAAAGTATATCAAACAAACCTTTAACGAAGTGATCACTGCAAACTTGTGCGTTCTTTGACTCTGCCTCCTTTTCTCATTTTCTTTCGTGACATGTTTTCACCCTTCTTGATTGCCTCCCGAGGAACTCTGAAGAAACTTTTATCATTTAACCCTTGTGTAATGTTCATATTGTTGTTACTCAGCCAGCGTTTGTGGGTCTGATGGACCCGTTGCATTTTGTGGCTTTTCATGCCTCACAATCAAACACCTTTATGTTAAAATACTGAGCAGATGTTTACCTTATCCCAATAAACATCTGTAAATGGAAAATAACTTTATAGTATAATCACTGGATACATTTAACAATTTAATTAATTTTTTTTCTTTTTACATTTTTTTTCTTTCCATGATGGCAGGTGCGCCTCACCTGCCTCTAGTGACCGCACGTCACTGATATATATATATATATATATTTATATGAATATATATATATATATATATATATATATATATATATATATATATATATATATATATATGAATTAAAACCGAAAACGATTACTATTACGCATTGCATTTATGGTAATGAATGTGTACTTACTCACTAAAATCAAGGCATTGCTATTACACAAATTAATATTCATCCATCAAAAAATAAAACAAACATAACATTATAATAATGTGTTTTTACTGCTTGTATTACAGCAATGTAGAATAAAAATAAAAATGTACAGACCAAACAATAAACGCCGTCACAGAGTCGACAAGCTACTTTTCTTTTCTGTGGGGTGTTGTTCACATAATCAAAATGGTGATCTGAATGTTTGGATCAGGGTTGTCCCGATACCAATATATGTATATGTATATGTACATGTATATGTATATGTATATGTATATGTATATGTATTTCAATATGTTCTGATACTTTTAAAAATAAAGAGGACCACAAAAATGTATTTTTTTGCTTAGTTTTAATAATTATTACAATACATTTAACTTATTGTTCTTATTGCACTCAAATAACTATTTTAGAGTATTAAAACAAAAAGTAAAAGGCATTAAACACATTGGGCTTTGCACATTGGGATTTACACTCAAAGAACAGTTTACATGTTTTTATATTACATATAGCCTGCCATACTAGGATTAGGTTAGAATAGAATAGAAAGCTTTATTGACATTTTATGAAATGCTTCATGATTATTGTTGCCACTCTTGATCCGTGCTTTATGACAAATAAAATCATTAGTAAATACTAACATCAATACTGCAGCTAAAAGTACACCAATAGTACATGTAGCAAGTAAAACACACATTGTGAAAGATAAAACACAAATTGTAGTAATTTGTTATAAAATTCACTCATTTTACTTGAATTAGTTTGCGCTACGGCAGCACGGGGAAAGAGGGGTTAGTGCGTCTGCCTTACAATACGAAGGTCCTGGGTTCGATCCTGCACTCAGGATCTTTCTGTGTGGAGTTGGCACGTTCTCCCCGTGACTGTGTGGGTTCCCTCCGGGTACTCCGGCTTCCTCCCACCTCCAAAGACATGTACCTGGAGATAGGTTGATTGGCAACACTAAATTGGCCCTAGTGTGTGAATGTGAGTGAGAATGTTGTCTGTCTATCTGTGTTGGCCCTGCGATGAGGTGGCGACTTGTCCAGGGTGTACCCCGCCTTCCACTCGAATGCAGCTGAGATAGGCTCCAGCACCCCCCGCAACCCCGAAAGGGACAAGCGGTAGAAAATGGATGGATGGATAGTTTGCGCTACATGTGCAGTTTGGACTCCGCAAATATTTGGCATCAAGCCACACAGCTGTGTGCACGTCTACGTATCTGTATGTGCACAGCAGTAGAGCTAGTTAACTACATTATCTTTAAACTTAATGTGCAGGTCTGGATTGTTGTTATTTAAATGTTTACCTAAGTTTGAAGCGCATGTGGTATTGCCGAGGCATGTTTTAAAGCACTGCTTGCAACGTGGCGCTTCCGTGTTAAAAGCGTCATCTTGATCGATAGTTTTGAAGCCCAAAAACCTCCTTATAGCGCTTCACGCACCCTCTTTATTAACCATGAGATTGCCTTTATTTGTTAGTATTCTTCTCCTCACTGTTTCTGCTTGTGCGCTCTATGAGTGTGTGCACGCTGACACACTCAACATGGTCTTCAGAGACGCCACCGCAGCATGGCAGAATGCGGATGAAAAAAAATACCTGTATTTTTCAAAGGCAGTATGGTACCGTTTTCAATTCATTGGTACCGCGGTACTTTATTAGTACTGGTATACCGTGCAACTTTAGTTTGGATTTCAGGCGATTAAATCTGATAGGAGAACGTCGTCACGGAAGATCCTCACCTAATATTTTCACATTGCACGTTTTGCAGATCGTGGTCTTTCTCAGATATATTGAAGTACATCCACAACACAGACTCCACAAGCGCAGTGCTTTCTGCTGTTTCGTCACAATATCCAGTTTCAACAGTGTTGTTTCGGGGATAAAAGTATTTCGGTTGAAAGTTTTTGGTGGGCTAAAATTTGTTAAATCAGTATTATATAGTGTCACAAAACACAGCGGTATCTTATCTTCCTCTTTCACAACAAGCCCATTTATGGTCATAATCTTGTTCTCTTTGTCCAAACAGACAGTGTTCTTGAAATGATAATGAACAGAATAAGATTATTGTCCATCATCCGCAGACAGATTTGACATAACTTGAAGTTTTAGACTTCAATACTGTATGTACTGTATCCACAGGCATGCGAAATGTCCGCCAAAATGCGGAAATCTGCGCTTTTAAACATTTATTTCCACATCAAAATATCACTTCTGCTGTTTTTTTTATGGAATAGTGTAGTGTGTAGGGACGGGAGTCGAAGGAGGAGTGTCAAAAGCTGGAAGTAATTGTATTATTGACATTCAGACTTTGTTTTCTCATCAGCAATGGAGTAGTATTCATACATCCGTGTTTTCTCAACGCAACAACACCGAAAACCCATCCGACTGGAACTCTTTAAATATGACAAAAGTTCCGTGCGTGAATTATGTAATCCCACTACAATAGCTAAACAAAATTTGTTGAATGCTCACCTCAGCCGCCAATACTCGCTGTTCCTCTTGCTTAAACGCTGCACTGAACTGCAGGGCAGGGAGACGACAGGGGCCCCATATCAAAATCGCTAGTTAGCATCTTCTAGCTACCTTACTTGTTGTTGCTTCCTTTTGCTCTCCGAGCCACAACGTAGACAGTTTTCTACTTTGCTGCTAATCATATTTGGATTATTACAATTAGAGATGTCTGATAATGGCTTTTTTGCCGATATCCGATATTCCGATATTGTCCAACTCTTAATTACCGATTCCGATATCACCCGATACCGATATATACAGTCGTGGAATTAACACATTATTATGCCTAATTTTGTTGTGATGTCCCGCTGGATGCATTAAACAATGTAACAAGATTTTCCAAAAGAAATCAACTCAAGTTATGGAAAAAAATGCCAACATGGCTCTGCCATATTTATTATTGAAGTCACAAAGTGCATTATTTTTTTTTAACATGCCTCAAAACAGCAGCTTGGAATTTGGGACATGCTCTCCCTGAGAGAGCATGAGGAGTTTGAGGTGGGCGGGGTTTGGGGGTAGGGGGGTTGAGGTGGGGGGGAGGGGGTAGCGGGGGGTGTATATTGTAGCGTCCCGGAAGAGTTAGTGCTGCAAGGGGGTCTGGGTATTTGTTATGTTGTGTTTATGTTGTGTTACGGTGTGGATGTTCTCCCGAAATGTGTTTTCATTCTTGTTTGGTGTGGGTTCACAATGTGGCGCATATTTGTAACAGTGTTAAAGTTGTTTATACAGCCACCCTCAGTGTGACCTGTATGGCTGTTGACCAAGTATGCATTGCATTCACTTGTGTGTGTAAAAAGCCGTAGATATTATGTGATTGGGCCGGCACGCAAAGGCAGTGCCTTTAAGGTTTGTGGCGCTCTGTACTTCTCCCTACGGCCGTGTACCACTCCGTACAGCGTCGTTTTATAAAGTCATACATTTTACTTTTTGAAACCGATACCGATATTTTCCTATATTACATTTTAAAGTATTTATCGGCCGATAATATCGGCATTCCGATATTATCGGACATCACTAATTAAAATCCATACACTGTTAGTTTTGAACCAGTTGTAGTTCTAGAGCAGGGATCCTCAACAGGCGGACCGCGGTCCATGTCCGGACCCAGCGACGTGTCCGTCCGGACCCAGCACGAATTATAGTAAAAAAAAATAAAATAAAATAAAAATTATTATTATAATTATAATTATCATAAAAAAATATAATAATTGTATTTATCTGTGAGTCATCGCTAGCGCAAGTCAACGTTCTTTGTTGTTTTTAGTCAAATATCTCCACGTTTCGTTTACACTTCTCGTGTCTCACTCACTCCGCCTCTCTCTCTCTTTCTCTCTCTCTCTCTCTCTCAGAGAGAGAAAGAGAGAGAGACAGAGTGGGAGCGAGAGAACGCCACTCTGATTGGCTAATTCCGGGGTATGGGTTGTCATCTCTATCACACCGACGCGTTGATAGGCTGTTACCACCTGGGTCATATACATGTGCACAGTGCAATGTGCATGGAACCTTTCGCTGCAGGCACACAGTTGTCTCGTATCGCTACTTCGCTAACTGTTCACTCGTCAGTCACTGAATGTGAATCAAATCACAATGCCATGCTCCAAGTTGGCTCAGGCTGGTAAAAGAAAGGTGGACAGGGAAAACCGACGTTTCAAGGAAGAATGGACAGAGCAATATGTTTTCATCCTACCTACTGCAAGTACCAGACCAATGTGTCTAATATGCAACAGTACTGTTGCTCTGGTGAAAAGTGAAAATCTGAAACGTCACTATCTGAAAGAGCATCGCGAATTTGAAGAGACATTTCCTCATGATTCAGAGCTAAGAAAAAAAGAAATCATGAGGCTGAAAAAGTCATATGAAACATCAAGCAAGATTTTTGTTAAATCTATGACACAACAACAAATAGCAACAGAGCAGTAACGTGTGGTGAGGTTGATGGCTGGTGAGGCACTGACTTAATCACAGTCAGATTTACAAACATATGAACCCTAAAGAGTATCTTATTCACCATTTGATTGGCAGCAGTTAACGGGTTATGTTTAAAAGCTCATACCAGCATTCTTCCCTGCTTGGCACTCAGCATCAAGGCTTGGAATTGGGGGTTAAAGCACCAAAAATTATTCCCGGGCGCGGCGCCGCTGCTGCCCACTGCTCCCCTCACCTCCCAGGGGGTGATCAAGGGATAGGTCAAATGCAGAGGACACATTTTTTCAAAGTTCTTATTTATTTTTGTTTCAAAGAAAATATTTCATGTATTTTATTGGATATTTATTTTATTTTTGTTAATTTTAAGAAAATGTTAAACTACCTACCTCCTGCTACTATATAAGCTTGATCGATAATAAACGGACCCAGCCTGTTTCAAAAAAACATTTGTGGACCTTCAAGATTTGTACTTGAGGACCCCTGTTCTAGAGGATTCATTATTAGCCAGCGAGAAGGTATATTTTTGACCTGACGGATGTAAGCAAAGGTCACAATACTGGATGTCTTTTACCTGAGGGGACGTAGCTATAGGATAGAGTTGCCAAATGGGAAACATTTTCTGAGTTATTTGCATGCATGTTATAGAATTTTACATTACATTGTCAATGATAATAATGTTAGTAAATTATCTACTAAAAAACTAAAATTATATGATACATTACATGGGGTATGTCAAAAAGACACCCCAAAGAGGTTGGTAGATGAGAATAAACCTAAAGGTAAAATACAGTGTAGAAATGCACCCAATTGCAGGAAATTGAGTTTTCGTGCTGATAGAAGTTTTTCTCTTTTTTTCGTCGTTTTTTTTCAAAGGGGGCACACATGCCGGATCCATTGTGCTAGTGAGACCAGAGGAAAGAGCTGGTCAAATACAATGCAACCAAAGTGATATTAAATTCATGAATGAATATTATGAATAATATCTATTTAGCGCTTTCTAACAATTGTCTCAAAGCACTTTACATTGAGAAACCCATAGATTCAAGCTTAGTGGTGATAAGCCAGGTTTAAACCAGTGTGGGTGACACTGGGAGGAGGGGGTTGAAGTGTCTTGCCCAACGACACAACAGCAGCGACTGACATGGCGGATGCTGGAATCAAACCAGGAACCCTTCAAGTTTCTGGACAGCCGCTCTGCCCGATGAGGCCCCATTCATGTTTGTGTTGTTTTATGAAAAATAAAAAAAAGCCAACCATCCGTTATCCATCATCCTTTGTCTGCCTGTGACTCGCTATGTTTGTGTGTTCTCGAGCATTTAATCAATCAAAACTGTTTTCCATTCTAACAACTGTTGTGTTTACTCTGCATCATTAACAGCTGTCGTTTTTTGCACCAAAAACAAATAGTCGTAGCTCATTTATCATGTTTAATTGATTTCAGGCCTGACTGTGGTAAACACATTTTTGCAAAGTAGTTTTATTAATAATAAGTCAAATATATAAAACATTTAAAAACGGTGTACAACCTTCTAAATATGTATTTGTTATATTATTAAAGCCCTCCAAAAATTAACCACCACCCATATAGTCACCTTACACTCATTTTAGCCAATATAGTAGCCTTGAGTGTGTTTTACGTACCAGTACAGGGAGGATTCTTCTAATAGCAGTTTCAGTAGCATAAAGGACGCGTCGATGGGACTCAGCGCATCAGAGACGTTTCAGAGACGTTTCCAACTGATGCACATATGAGTGGTCCACCCCGGGTCCCGACTTTGAACAGCTAGCGCAGAAAACAGACGGCAGATCAACTGGTCTAAAAGGGGGTCTATATAAAGGCTAGAATATACAAAAAAATATGCAAATTCTCTGTATGGCTAAATGTAAATAGAATGTGTCTGTGAAGTAAAGTGCATGGCCACACAACAGGACGTCAGTAAACATGGCCCTGATACGTATTGGTTCACTCCTGACCAGTGTTGGGACTAACACGTTACTTTGTAACGCGTTACTGTAACGCCGTTATTTTTGACGGTAACTAGTAGTCTAACGCGTTATTTTTTATATTCAGTAACTCAGTTACCATTACTACATGATGCGTTACTGCATTATTTTACGTTATTTTTGTATATAGTATCAGCTAGAAACTGAGAAGATCTGAGTGTGTTTTATTGGAGAGCTGCACTGTCGTACTTCTGATTCTTCCTGTGTCAAAAGGAAGAGAAGAGGCGCGCTGTGTGTGGGTGTGTGTGGGGCGGGGGGCGTGTCTGTGTTTACTAACAAGACATCATGGCGAAGCCGAGTTTCTTAACATGGAGATATTCTCACTACTTTTCTTTTGTCGAGCACAAAGAAAATAACATTTTAGTTAAATGTAAGTTACGTCTTGGGTCTACGATCCTATCTACTGCCCAAAACAGCAATTCAAATCTGCTGAAACAGCTACAAAAGCAACATGCTTCGACAAAGCTAGTAAAGAGAGACACAGACTCTGATGCCACTTCACCTCCACCACCACCTAAGGATTTTAACGGAGAGACTGCTAGCCAGGACAACATTGATAGAGCCATTGCAGCGTATGTGCGAGAAGACATGCAGGCTATTTCTACAGTGGGGTCACCCGCTTTCAGGCAGCTAATTAGAATGATAACAGGCGTCAAACGGCAAATGGCATGAAAACATTTTCCAATTTCCTGGACACAGTGGGCAGTGAGCACATCAAAATGGAAAGCAAGCTAAAGAAGACACTCCAAACTCTGCCTCTGCTCATCATTCATCACTGAAGGTACACACACTGTCAATTCTCTTATATACTCTTTCATTCACCCCTAAACTGTCACAAAGTGTTGGTGACGAACCCCAAGATGTAGAGACGGCAGGCTTGGTGCAGGAAAACATGATTTAAAGGCCTACTAAAACCCACTACTACCGACCACGCAGTCTGATAGTTTATATATCAATGATGAAATCTTAACATTGCAACACATGCCGGGTTAGCTTACTAAAGTGCAATTTTAAATTTTGCGCCAAAATATCCTGCTGAAAACGTTTCGGTATGATGACGCCTGCGCGTGACGTCACGGATTGTAGAGGGCATTTTGGGACAGCATGGTGGCCAGCATTAAGTCGTCTGTTTTCATCGCAAAATTCCACAGTATTCAGGACATCTGTGTTGGTGAATCTTTTGCAATTTGTTCAATGAACAATGGAGACAGCAAAGAAGAAAGCTGTAGGTGGGAAGCGGTGTATTGCGGGCGGCTGCAGCAACACAAACACAGCCGGTGTTTCATTGTTTACATTCCCGAAAGATGACAGTCAAGCTTTACCATTGGCCTGTGGAGAACTGGGACAACAGAGACTCTTACCAGGAGGACTTTGAGTTGGATACACAGACGCGGTACCGTGAGTACGCAGCTGGGGCTTCCAAACATTTGATCGCTTGCCCGTACGTGCGTGCCGCTATGTGCATGTCACGTACGTAACTTTGGGGACTTTGGGGAAATATATGTGCTGTATGAACTTTGGGGAGGTGAACGGTACTTTGGGCTGTGGGATTGAGTGTGTTGTGCAGGTGTTTGAGTTGTATTGGCGGGTTATATGGACGGGAGGGCGGAGGTGTTTGTTATGCGGGATTAATTTGTGGCATATTAAATATAAGCCTGGTTGAGTTGTGGCTAATAGAGTATATATATGTCTTGTGTTTATTTACTGTTTTAGTCATTACCAGCTGAATATCAGGTCCCACCCGCCTCTCACAGCATCTCCCACTGCCCTCTACTCCTTCACTCTCACTTTCCTCATCCACAAATCTTTCATCCTCGCTCAAATTAATGGGGAAATCGTCGCTTTCTCGGTCCGAATCGCTCTCGCTGCTGGTGGCCATGATTGTAAACAATGTGCAGATGTGAGGAGCTCCACAACCGGTGACGTCACGCGCATATCGTCTGCTACTTCCGGTACAGGCAAGGCTTTTTTATCAGGGACCAAAAGTTGCGAACTTTATCGTCAATGTTCTCTACTAAATTCTTTCAGCAAAAATATGGCAATATCGCGAAATGATCAAGTATGACACATAGAATGGACCTGCTATCCCCGTTTAAATAAGAAAATCGCATTTCAGTAGGCCTTTAATGTCCAAAAATCAAGAAAAAACACAAACCAGGAACAGGCAAACTGGAAACAGGGAACAGGAACCAGCAAACAGGAAACGAGGAACAAAAAGACAGCAAGCTGCAAACAGCTACAGGATACAGTTTACAGATAGTAGCTTACAGCTACAACGACAATACTCCAGCACTGACTGGAGGGCAAAGCAGGTCTAAATAGCAGCCGGCTGATTGACACCAGGTGTGGCCAGGTGCCAATCAGCCGCAACTGAGGGGAAACAGCGCTCAGGGAGACAAGCAGGAAACTGAACCAAAATAAGAGCGCTGACAGGAAATAAAACAAACACAGAGGAAAAACTAAAACATACCCAAACTGTCAGGGACAAGCCTGACATAAACAGGAATACACCAACTTTCTGATAACATGCTCTTTGCTTCAAGGTATACATTTTACTAGATTATGAATAGTGCAGGCATTCACAATGTGATTGTAAACATGCAGCTCCGATTTAGTCGCTAGCAGGAAGAACTTCTCCAATCACTGTTATCCAAGTACTTACTGCTGTAATCACCACAATGCTGTAATTCCAGGGAGTGTGTATTTTAAACACACGCACACTTCACGTCTGTCATCTGGCAGTCCTGCTCGGTTGACCCCACGTTCGGTCCAGCCGGCTGCCTTCTTCATGCCAAGCACTGTGGCTAGAACAGATGGACTCACTTACAAACAAGCACACGATGGTGCAGTGTTGGTGTACCGCTAACTCTTCAAAATGTCTGTCATCTTGCTCCCCTCCTTCCTGTCTGTCTGCCCCTCTCTACCTAGAAGTTTCTGTGTTCTATTATTTTCTCTCCTCGACATGTCTCTCTCAAAAAATGAAGAAGAATTAAGTGGAGAAGTAGAGACACTCACAGACCTTTTTTTTTTAACAAGCGGTAATAACACTCAGTTAGCATAAACACACAAAAGTTGCTGTTGGCCACAATTCACACACAAACACTCGACAGTCTGCTAACTGGCGCGAACACATTATTTGTGTAGAATTGAATGTGATGTTATGCGCTAGCTAATATGCTTAGCCTTAGGCCCTGTCTACATTAAGCCGGATAACTCCTTAAACTAATAACTATTTAGCCTAAACCCCGTGTCAGCCACACTAACCCATCGTTTAAGGTTCCCCTCCATGGATATTTTTTTACACGGGTAAGTGCGCCGTCTATTTCTTGAATCTCCGGCTCTTAGCTCTGTATGGACTCATTGATCGTTTGACTTTATAACCGCACCTTGAAAGTTCTAGACAAGAAGAGTATACAATATCATCATTGCCAAATTTGAACCAAATACAATATTTTAAGGTTTACCAATTTTATTTTGTTACACACAGTCTAACTTGCTCTGCAAGGAAATTACAAGACTGCAAAGTGGTACCAGATCTACCACCCGAGCAATGTCAAAAGGCAACTGTTGTGTTCCATTCCGTAGAACATCTTTTGCCCAGACTGCCTTTTCAATAAAAGGACCACAACTATGGAACTCTTTACCGGACACTTTGAAAAGTATACCTGCACTTGTCACTTTCAAAAAACAAACAAAATTATGGCTAGTTGAGCAACAATCGTGTTCTCATGTTTAGTTTTTACTCATTTTTACTAATTGGTTTTTATCTAGTCTGCACTTTGTCTGTGTTATTATTATTATTGGCTTTTATCTAGTTTGCACTTTGTCTGTATTATTACTATTATTATTATCGACTCATTCTATTTTTTATTTTCCTAATTTAATGATGTTGGATCTGTGTTGTTGTTGTTGTTGGGGACAAGTGTTGTAAATTAGCTTTGGCTACAAACACTATGATGCATACATTGGATAACTGTTTCAGATGTCTGTGTTTTTGTATCTGTCCCTATTTCAAATAAACCTCTATAATAATAATAATAATAAACGGAGTTCTGAGAGGAAGTGAAGTCAGAAAGAACGCACAACAGCCAGCTTAACAACAACCGGTTTCCACTCAGAGGTAACCACTAGAAAGATGGAGGCGAATCATCAAAGTTCATTCACACACGAATACCTTAAGAGAAGCGAACGCACAATTTCAGCTATTTCGGATACAACACAATGTTGAGCGACGGTTTTGGATAAGGCCTGGACGAACAACAGCCTGGTGGGATATGTTTTTCAACGAGGAATGGCAAGAGAACTTTCGAATGTCCAGGTCAGCTGTGATTCTACTTAGCGAAAAACTTCATCCATTTGTCGAAGGGGACACAACGAGAATGCCGGCTCCCGTGAATGGATAAAAAAGGTAGCGTGGGACGAGGGAAGACTACGGAAAACAGCAAATGCATTTGGACTGGCAGAGCAGACTGTACTTTGCTTCATTCATTACTGAAATTTTGTTGTACCCAATGCACTACAGATCCACTTCTATTCCCTAACTTTGCAGGTAGGATGCTACCGGTTTCTCCGTTGATCATCATTTTGCTCACTAACGCTCTCCCCATTGTCCGCAGCCATAGCTTGCACGTTCGAGCACGACTTAATCTCCAGCCCGGTGATGATCATCGTTAATCCGGGGTTATTGCTCTAGATCATTCACTCGTTGCTCCAGATCCGAGGCGCAGCGATCTTTTTCCTTGTTCTGGAGCCACAGCCACTTGACATCCGCAAGTAGATCGAGGAACTGCCTTTGCTGACAACAGTCAAATCCTCGGCAAAGAAGGCCAGTCACATGAATTGATTTACGTGGACCCCGACTTAAACAAGTTGAAAAACTTATTCGGGTGTTACCATTTAGTGGTCAATTGTACGGAATATGTACTTAACTGTGCAATCTACTAATAAAAGTTTCAATCAATCAATCAAAAACATATTGATCTTACCAGCCTCTTCAGTTGGAGGGTTGCTTTTTGGAAGCATGCCGATAACCACACCAATCAGTCAACTGTGGAGAATCCGGTCGGTTAGGAGTTAGCACGGATCTGCTGTGCTATTTTAGCTCCAATACAAAAAGCTAACAAATCCAGTCCATTATCCAAGAAGCACCAACAAATCTCGCAAAGGTCTTTCTCCAAAAAAGCTTTTAAAAGGGTCTGTAATCCGAAATCAAGGTGAAAAATACAGATTAATAATGTGTTTTTTTTTCATCAAAAATACAGATTCAATGCACAGCATGACAGGAAGTAACGAGATACTAGCGAGTCAGACACAGGGTTCTGGTCGTATCTTATAGTGTTCACTGTTTAGGTATCTGACAAAGGCTCCTAAACCACATTACTGCTCGCAACTTCAAGCAATAAATTATCTGAGAGAATCTTGTATCTTTAAACATGTGTAAACCGAGGCATGCATCGTAGCTTTGTTTCACAACACATAATACTGTATACATGCAGTATATGTACTACTGCGTTGTTTTCTGCAAAAGAGTACAGGCCTCACACAAACTTCCATTTCTGTACGCTTCTGTCAGAGTTCGTTAGTAAAACAACGCAAAAAGTTATTTCTAACCTATTATTTATCCATCCATCCATCCATTTTCTACCGCTTGTCCCCTTTGGGGTCACGGGAGGTGCTGGAGCCTATCTTTAAACAAAATGTATTTTCAAACCTTCAAACAAGTTGTTCTTGTTTCTGATTTTGAAGTTGTATTATTTTTCTCCTGATGTTGTATGTATTGTATTGTATTGTGATCAATTGCAATGATTTATGTAAATGTGTGTGAGCAGGTGTGATGCGGGGTGCTGTGGAAGTGACTGAGCAGTGTGTTTTTGTATTTGATGGTGTTTTGTTGTAATGTATGTTTTATGTTTTTCTATATTTATGTTAGGACCCCCTTGAAAACGAGATGCTGCATCTCAAGGGGTCCTGAATAAATTGAATTGAATTATAAGTTGAATGATGCGGATACGTTTGTTACTGGATACTTTCTAATATACTTGGAGACTCTCTATGTGTAAGTAATATGCAACTATAATTATTTGATACTTGTTTATATTGACACATGTGCTGTTTTAGACTGCAATATTGTTCAATGTAGGACACTTATTACGTATGTCTAGCTGTGTGCTGTTGTGTGCTTAGCTGCTGCTAGCTTCTAGAAGCCAATTAACTACTATGTTTACTTTTTGTAAATGACTTGACTAAAAATACAAGAAAATACCAACCTGTGTGTTCATTGGAGGACATTTAGATGTTAACTGGCTGTCTCGCTTTGCAAAAGTAAACACACTGCAGGACTGCAAGCACCTATAATCCCATAATTCCAATTGTTGGTTTTTTTTGTTGACATCGGACCGATCCCAATATCAGATTTAAAGTTATTATTAACAATATCTCTGTAATTATTTGCTTGTTTAATTCATTGCAGGTACGCGAGCCTAAGCCAAGCACATATTTTGTACTGAGCGTTGTATGGAAGAAAATACATTTTTAACACTCATTGTATTTCTCCTCTGCAGATATTAACGAGTGTGAGTTGCTCAGTAGCATCTGTGGAGATGCCCAGTGTGTAAACGTGGATGGTTCTGTCCTGTGCACGTGCCCCGCTGGTCAAAAATATAATGTCATGGTTGCCAAGTGTGAACCCATCCCAACAGGTGACTGGTTTTCATCTTACCATATGTTTGAGTTTGAGTTTATGTCGAACATGCATGCATTCAACATGATACATCACAATTTCCAATTTCTCTATTCAACATGTTCGAAAAGGAGTAGGAAGAAGCAGAGCTAATTTAATCCTACTCCTTTTCCTTTACATAGCAGTTGCTAACACTTTTGTCCACTTCCTGTTCTTAATTTCTTCAATATACTCCATAAGTAATAACATTAAAAATATATAATAATTAGTGAAGTAAGTTATATTTTATATGGTGAGATAAATAAGATTATCTAGAAAATGAATGAATTGATGGAGCAAATTCAGAATGTTTATTGTGGTTCTTCTTTTTTGTACTTTGTAAACACTTAAGTTTGAAGAGTTTCTTGAATTGGCTCCTATTTGTACATTGTTTGATTGCTTTGCTTAGTCCATTCCATATTTTAATTGCACATACTGACATGCACCTGGGGATAGGTTGATTGGCAACACTAAATTGGCCCTAGTGTGTGAATGTGAGTGTGAATGTTGTCTGTCTGTGTTGGCCCTGTGATGAGGTGGCGACTTGTCCAGGGTGTACCCCGCCTTCACCCAATTGTAGCTGAGATAGGCTCCAGCACCCCCCGCGACCCCAAAAGGGATAAGCGTTAGAAAATGGATGGATGGATGGATATACTAAAGGTCAAGTGTTGTACGTGCATACAAATGTTTTAAATTACATTTTTCTCTAAGGTTATATTTCTCCCCTTTTGTTGTGAAGAAATGTTGTATATTCTTGGGTAGCAAGTTATAGTTTGCTTTGTGCATAATTTTAGCTGTTTGCAAACTCACCATGTTGTGGAATTTCAGTATTTTCAATTCAATAAATAAAGGGTTTGAATGTTCTATATCAAACATTATGTATTATTCTAGCTGATCTTTTTTGTAACACGGTTAATGAATAAAGTGTATTTTTGCAGTCATTTCCCCTGCTCAGTGGTCTTGTGGTTAGAGTGTCCGCCATGAGATCGGTAGGTTGTGAGTTCAAACCCTGGCCGAGTCATACCAAAGACTATAAAAATGGGACCCATTAATTACCTCCTTGCTTGGCACTCAGCATCAAGGGTTAGAATTGAGGGTTAAATCACCAAAATGATCCCCGAGGGCGGCCACCGCTGCTGCTCACTGCTCCCCTCACCTGCGGCATGTGGGCCATAATTTGCTTAGCTCAGCTGGAGAGCCTGCAGACTTTTTGGGGGGCTCTGGGAATCACTAATAAGCCGGCGTTCTTGGAACGCAGATTTCGGAACAGCCCACAGTATAAGTACCGTATTTTTTGGACTATAAGTCGCAGTTTTTTTCATAGTTTGGCCGGGGGTGCGACTTATACTCAGGAGTGACTTATGTGTGAAATTATTAACACATTACCGTAAAATATCAAATAATATTATTTAGCTCATTCACGTAAGAGACTAGACGTATAAGATTTCATCGGATTTAGCCATTAGGAGTGACAGATTGTTTGATAAACGTATAGTATGTTCTATATGTTATAGTTATTATTTTAAATTGCCTTTCAAATGTCTATTCTTGGTGTTGGGTTTTATCAAATAAATGTCCCCAAAAAATGCGACTTATACTCCAGTGCGACTTATATATGTTTTTTTCCTTCTTTATTATGCATTTTCGGCCGGTGCGACTTATACTCCGGAGCGACTTATACTCAGAAAAATACGGTACTTCTTATTTGAGTACTTTCTTAAAGGTGCATGCCTCATTTTCGTTTTTCGCGGACACTTAAACACTTTGTGGGGTCACAATGCTTGCCGGTTGTTACATAATCAACTATTTATAACCGTATTCTGTCAATAGCCCTCAAGTCTCATCTAATTTCCCAACAGTTGCAACCTTTTAAAGCTAAACATGACCATGTTGACTGCTCTTCTGTTGTATTTCTTTGCCCGTCAGCTTTGCCGATAGAGCGCAAGGAGTGCTACTTCCGCCTGAATGACGAGAACTTGTGCGAGAGCGTGCTCACCACCCACGTGACGCTGCAGGAGTGCTGCTGCACACTGGGAGCCGGCTGGGGGGACAACTGTGAGGTTCATCCTTGCCCTGTCAACGGCACAGGTGAGTGGATAGGTTAGCGAGAAGGGATGCAAAGATTTGTGACTTGATAGCACAATATACAAGAAGCACGATAGTTCTACTTGATACTTCTTTAGGCATCGTCACCTTTCCAAATTTTCATTCGTTTTTGTTAGAGATGTCCGATAATATATCGGCCGATAAATGCGTTAAAATGTAATATCGGAAATTATCGATATCGTTTTTTTAATTATCGGTATCGTTTTTTTTGTTTTTTTTTAAAAATTAAATCAACATAAAAAACACAAGATACACTTACAATTAGTGCACCAACCCAAAAAACCTCCCTTTCCCATTTACACTCATTCACACTCCTTCACACAAAAGGGTTGTTTCTTTCTGTTATTAATATTCTGATTCCTACATTATATATCAATATATATCAATACAGTCTGCAAGGGATACAGTCCGTAAGCACACATGATTGTGCGTGCTGCTGGTCCACTAATAGTACTAACCTTTAACAGTTTATTAATTTTCATTAATTACTAGTTTCTATGTAACTGTTTTTATATTGTTTTACCTTCTTTTTTATTCAAGAAAATGTTTTTAATTTATTTATCTTATTTTATAAAAAATTTTAAAACGTACCTTATCTTCACCATACCTGGTTGTCCAAATTAGGCATAATAATGTGTTAATTCCACGACTGCATATATCGGTTGATATCGGTATCGGTAATTAAAGAGTTGGACAATATCGGAATATTGAATATCGGCAAAAAGCCATTATCGGACATCCCTAGTTTTTGTCCCTCTTTGATGACATCACAGAAAGCAAATAGTGGTTCAAGACTACAGTGGAACCTGCCGAAGTCGGTCCAGTTTATGTCAACAACCCTAACATGTGGATTAGGGGTGTAATGATATGACAATTTCAGGGTTGTTAAAAGTGTTTTCAAGATGCACCGTTTTGTGGGTGGTCTTGTTTACGTGCCTTCACTTCGACTGTCTTCTCCCCGTCATCTTTGTTGTAGTTTTTAGCACTTCCATATGGAGTTTAGGGCTGCAACTAACAACTAATTTGATCATCGATTAATCTGTTGATTATTACTACGATTAATCGATTAATAATCGGATAAAAGAGACAAACTACATTTCTATCCTTTCGAGTATTTTATTGAAAAAAACCAGCATACTGGCACCATACTTATTTTGATTATTGTTTCTCAGCTGTTTGTAAATGTTGCAGTTTATAAATAAAGGTTTATAAATTTTTTTTTTTTAAAGTAGCCTCTGCGCATGCGCATAGCATAGATCCAACGAATCGATGACTAAATTAATTGCCAACTATTTTTATAATCGATTTTAATCGATTAGTTGTTGTAGCCCTAATGGAGTTTATTGACATATATATGTTAGAAAAATCTGACCCACAACAAGAGGATGGAGAACAAGAAAGAGCTTTTTGGCTACAACGTGGGACTACAATAGTGGACTGATGCAAAGTTCTTCGATTAACTGTCTATCATATGTGGAGATACCCACTGACGTCATCAACGGGAAAGATGTCACTAAAAGGGGCAAATTCCAAACGCTCGTTTGGAGGAAGTATGAGATTGTTTTATAAATACTTTGCCATGCCGCCATGGTTGGATTTCAAATTTTCGGGACTTTAGCAGATCCAAAAACACAAAAACAGGTACTAATAGGTAAGAAAAGTTGATATTGCATAATAGTTCCCCATTAAGAGCCAAATTATTATTTGAGTGTTGAAATGTGTTTATTTTTGTAGGTTTTAATGGGTGAAATGTTAATGTCAGCCAGTTAGCACACTAGCTTGCTTCTCCAAGCAGTGAGTTGATCAAAGTGCGGTTATGACTCACTGTTTTACAATAATTTGAATTTGGAACCATAATACTAACTGCCAGCTGTAAGACTTTGGTTCATCATTAATATTGTTGGGGCCTGATTTACTAAAGTTTTGCGTGTACTAAAACATGTGCTAAATTGATAGCACACACAAAGCTGATCTACTCAACAAGTGTAAAGTGGATTGTGTCTGTTCAGTTAGAAGACTAATCTGTGCAACCCATTTTGCATCTTTGTCTTCATGAATATGCAAAATATATGCTAATCATCAAAAACGGCCATAATATCAGAAGGAGACGATGCAAATGTCATTATTGAGCACACACAATGTGATTTATCAACACTCATCACCATTTTTGGGTGCACTATTAGGCGTTTTTAAAAATGTTCTCGTGCTACACAGACACACAATGAACAGACAATAATTCCCCGTCCTATGTGTGTGTGTGTCAACATTTTGAACTGTCATAAATAAAAAATATTAGACATATCGTCTACTCAGCCACATGATTTTATAATTTTATAGCTGCTTGAGGATTTAAGTACCGTATTTTTCGGAGTATAAGTCGCACCGGAGTATAAGTCGCACCTGCCGAAAATGCATAATAAAGAAGGAAAAAAACATATATAAATCGCACTGGAGCCTGGCCAAACTATGAAAAAAACTGCGACTTATAGTCCGAAAAATACGGTATTTATTGAAATAAATTTCATTAATGTGTTTTGGTTGACAGTTGACAATTCATGTTTGCTTTCATAGCATATTATTTATTTCAGAAAGATTTTATGTGTGTATGTATGTTAATATGTTGGAGTTCAATCAGCGTCTTTTTGGCATAACTTAGCATCTCTTAAAGCAATTGTTCATTACATTTCTTATCCACATTTCTGCCTCTTTCAGACCAATTCCAGGAGATGTGTCCATCAGGAAAAGGTTTCATTCCCAGTGGAGATTCGCTCTATGAAGTCCCGGCAGTTGAAAGCTACAAAAGTCAGTAAAACTAACCTTGAGATTTAGAGGTGTCGCGATCAGTTATTGATATGTCAACCTGATATCAGAAAAAAAGGTGTTTTCTGTTTGACTAATTACATTTGATCAAACCTTTTCTAACATTCCACACAACAAAATAATACAAGTATGTATGATTACTGCTGATATCATAGAAGATCAATATCGATATTGGCTAATACTCAAGGCTCTAATATCGGTGTTGCATCACAAGTGAGAAAATTGTATCGGGACACCCCTATTGAGGATTGTAACAAAGGATACACAAACAAATGTTTATTTGTTACACTATTCATGTTTTTTTAACATTACGCTGACTGGCCACAACATTATCAAACATGAAGCAATAAAACAATATCCGTGCCTCACAATGATTATAATCAGTTTGGATTGAGCTATCTATCTATATATTTATGGTAATGAATATGCAATAGCTGGGTTGCAATCACGTGACCTAGAGGCACATCTGAGCACTTCTGGGTTTCAGGCAATAGTCTAGAGCAGGGGTGTCAAACTCAAATACAGAGTGGGCCAAAATTTACTGAACAAAGCCGCGGGCCAAGGTTTAACAAATTAACCTTTTAATAGGGACCCAAACAAGTTTTGCATTGAATATTGAACAAGCAAGGCTTATATAACTTTATAGTGACATGCAAAATAGAGTTTCAAATTATAATAATAATAATTAAAAAATATCAATGGCATATCAAATACAATTTAAATGAAAATGTAATGCCTCTTTTCTATTTGCAGCCTTCTGAGGTAAATATCAACATTCACTTTTTCCACAGGCTAATAAATTTGAAAATATAATAATGAATAAACCAACCATTCAGGACTTTAAGCTGCTCAGTTTGCAACACACTGATCTAATCTGATGTGCCCAAGCCAGATACCTGCCATCTTTTCTTGGATGCTAGTTAATTAATGTCGGGTCTCAGGCTTTGAGCTGAGGCAACCTTCATTATCGAACGAAGGTGTTCATCAGTCATTATATCTCGTAGTCCACCCGGACCACAATCTTGGGGGCGTGCCTTAAAGGCTCTGCCTTTAACGTCCTCTACAAGCTGTCGTCACGTCCGCTTTTCATCCATTCTAACAACATGCCGGCCCAGTCACAAGACATGTACGGCTTCTGTACGCACACACACGTGAATGCAACGAATACTTGATCAACAGCGATACAGGTTACACTGAGTGTGGCCATATAAACAACTTTAACACTGTTAGAAATATACGCCACACTGTGAATCCACACCAAACAAGAATGACAAACACATTTCGGGAGAACATCCGCACCGTAACACAACATAAACACAACAGAACAAATACCCAGAACCCTTTGCAGCACTAACTCTTCCGGGACGCTACAAAATACACCCCCCGCTACCACCAACCCAAGTATGAGAATTAGCAGTGAATGCGGTGTTACCGCGGCACCGCCGCTGTATATAATCGGCGGGCCAGCTCTAGTGTTAATTTGATATCGTCTCAAGGGCCAAGTGAAATTACACGGCCAAAATTGGCCCGCGGGCCAGAGTTTGACACCCATGGTGTAGAGTCCCATCAGACTACTGTTTATTTACCTGGATCAGTGCAGATTTTGGCGTATTTTGAAAGGTTTAGAGGCAAATATAAAAGGGATCATGGAAGAACATATTTTAAATTGGATGGAGTGGATGTATATACTCTTAAGAATTTAATTTTTTTTAAGATTGAAACCATTTATCATCACCAAGAGGTTACTGCTAGCCACGACCTCTCTTCATTTGACACTTACGGTATTTAGAGAAGACAAGATTGTAGGTACATCATGTCTTTACATGTGAAGGGTGCACAAATTAAACATTAATCAGTGAAAGACAAAGTAGTACTTATTTGTGCATCGTTAAGTAACGTATTTGATTGACGTAACAAGTGCCGTGCTGCTGTGATTGTGAAGCTAATGAGGAAAAGGATAATATTAGATTGCTGTCGAATTCCTGATACAAATATTAGTCTCATCTGCAATTCATGTCTGCAGTTGTTTTTATGGTGTGAAGTTCATATTTTGTCTCATTATTTAGCAATTTTTTATAAATGTCCCTGTTTTTCAGCAATGTTTGCTCGTGATATCAAGATTCAGTATACGCTGTTGAGCCTAAGAGAGATTTATCCATCTCGTTTAATAATACTATTAAGGATATTTTCTTGATGCTAACAAATAGCACCAAAAACGCTATAATTTGGTCATCCGTGTCGTATAAAGCACTTGGCTTTCCTGCACAACAACAACTAAGCTTTTAGTTTCTTTTATGAAAATCGAGACAGAAAATAGTGTGTTGGACCAACAATAAAATATATAATAGTAGGCCTTAACATGATGTTAGTTTATTTGCACAACCAGGTCTTTGTAGTTATACAAACCCCGTTTCCATATGAGTTGGGAAATTGTGTTAGATGTAAATATAAACGGAATACAATGATTTGCAAATCATTTTCAACCCATATTCAGTTGAATATGATACAAAGACAACATATTTGATGTTCAACCTGATAAACCTTTTTTTTTTTTGCAAATAATCATTAACTTTAGTATTTGATGCCAGCAACATGTGACAAAGAAGTTGGGAAAGTTGGCAATACATACTGATAAAGTTGAGGAATGCTCATCAAACACTTATTTGGAACATCCCACAGGTGAACAGGCAAATTGGGAACAGGTGGGTGCGATGATTGGGTATAAAAGTAGATTCCATGAAATGCTCAGTCATTCACAAACAAGGATGGGGCGAGGGTCACCACTTTGTCAACAAATGCGTGAGCAAATTGTTGAACAGTTTAAGAAAAAACTTTCTCAACCAGCTATTGCAAGGAATTTAGGGATTTCACCATCTACGTTCCGTAATATCATCAAAGGGTTCAGAGAATCTGGAGAAATCACTGCACGTAAGCAGCTAAGCCCCTGACCTTCGATCCCTCAGGCTGTACTGCATCAACAAGCGACAACAGTGTGTAAAGGATATCACCACATGGGCTCAGGAACACTTCAGAAACCCACCGTCAGTAACTACAGTTGGTCGCTACATCTGTAAGTGCAAGTTAAAACTCTCCTATGCAAGGCGAAAACCGTTTATCAACAACACCCAGAAACGCAGTCGGCTTCGCTGGGCCTGAGCTCATCTAAGATGGACTGATACAAAGTGGAAAAGTGTTCTGTGGTCTGGCGAGTCCACATTTCAAATGGTTTTTGGAAACTGTGTACGTCGTGTCCTCCGGACGAAAGAGGAAAAGAACCATCCGGATTGTTACAGGCGCAAAGTTGAAAAGCCAGCCTCTGTGATGGTATGGGGGTGTATTAGTGGCCAAGACATGGGTAACTTACACATCTGTGAAGGCGCCATTAATGCTGAAAGATACATACAGATTTTGGAGCAACATATGTTGCCATCCAAGCAACGTTACCATGGACGCCCCTGCTTATTTCAGCAAGACAATGCCAAGCCACGTGTTACGTCAACATGGCTTCATAGTAAAAGAGTGCGGGTACTAGACTGGCTTGCCTGTAGTCCAGACCTGTCTACCATTGAAAATGTGTGGCGCATTATGAAGCCTAAAATACCACAACGGAGACCCCCGGACTGTTGAACAACTTAAGCTGTACATCAAGCAAGAATGGGAAAGAATTCCACCTGAGAAGCTTCAAAAATGTGTCTACGGTACTCAGTTTCCAAACGTTTACTGAGTGTTGTTAAAAGGAAAGACCATGTAACACAGTGGTGAACATGCCCTTTCCCAACTACTTTGGCACGTGTTGCAGCCATGAAATTCTAAGTTAATTATTATTTGCAAAAAAAATAAAATAAAGTTTATGAGTTTGAACATCAAATATGTTGTCTTTGTAGTGCATTCAATTGAATATGGGTTGAAAAGGATTTGCAAATCATTGTATTCTGTTTATATTTACATCTAACACAATTTCCCAACTCAAATGGAAACGGGGTTTGTACTTAGACATAGCAACCACAAAAGAACACAATGCGCTTTCTTGTCCTTTTTTTTACATAACACTACTAATATAGTAGAGAATAAACTCGATTGCATCACAAAGTTTCTCAAACAAATCAAATGTTCAGACAAATATTTTACAAAGAGATCACTGCAGACACAAGCGCTCCGTTTGTATCCCACAAGATGATGAAAGTGATTATTTTTAAGAGCCATTTCCTTTGACGCACTTTTGTTTTTTCCTGACTTTGTTAACTTCATAAACCACTTCTTTTGGGACTCTGTGAAAGCTTTTTCTTATCTCTCTGTTTGAACGACCGGAACACCCCAGAACAGAACAGCAATGCGGCATTTTTCTGCTCAAACTCTACACTCACTCTCACTTGTTTTAATGACCATCGTGTCAATTAAGCCGCAAAGAAGAAAAACTAAAATGACGTGATATGCAACCCAGCTATTAGTTTATTTTAAACATGCATACAGTTACAATACGGTACATCACAAATGTCCAGAGTCTAATTACAACATTTTTGAAAAGGTGGAGGAAGAAGCCAAGCTTATTTAGTCCTACACTTCTTCCATTTAATAATCATTTTACATTTGTGGGATAATTTTAATAAATTACAACTCAACTTAGCAGTGTCATCTACAGATCTATATTTGACTTTATTTGATTAAAAAAAGACTAATTACTTGATATTAAATACATTTATTAATTTTCTGGGAATGTTTGTTGATGTATTACTGTTGTCAAATGTGAGACTTATAATTATACAAAACAATGTATTATTATTGGATTAATGAAAGTAATGTATTACATTCTATTACACATTATTTAGTAAAAAAAAAAGTTATTCAGGCAAAATAACAAAAATGAAACCATTAAAAAGTTCCATTGCAGGTAGATGTTTGAGAGAGAGGGAGGGAGGGAGAGATAGGGGGGAGGGAGAGAGAGCCTAATAATTAATCCATCCATCCAGCCATCCATTTTATAAATGTATTTTCTGTATGAATAAAAACGCGTGTCGCTAGAATGTTTAACCAGCGTTTAAAAAAAAAAAGAGTTAATTAATAAAAAGCATAACAGGAAGCCGGTGTTTGTCAGATGCAAAACATTGTTTCACTGCTTTGAATGTAATTAAATTAAGTGGAATGAATGTATCTTCCAATATGGAGGATTATACAGGATGTCCCAGAAAAATTGACATCATTGCTACATAATTGCTTTTACAATGAACTCAATCACCTTATATATCCAAGATCACTGTCAATTATGTTTTGTTTGTTTGTGCTCTCCTCCCCTAACTTGAAAACGGTTTTGGACTTTTTGACCAGGGGTTACAGTGGGACTTCACTCTTTATTTTAATCCAATGATGAGACAAATCTCTGTTTCTCCTTTTATTTTGGACTTGATTGTCTCTTTTTTTCATTTAATAGTTGTAAGGTGAAAAACCTTTGAAGAAGGTGGAAAAATAAAAAAGCAATTAGGGACCAATATAAACAAATTACATTTCAATAAACCATTTTTTAAAGTAAAAGTGTTTCCAAAAGTACATAGAGTGACCCTTAACAGCTTGGATTTGGCATTTAAACATTTAACAACCACTTGGCAATTAAAATAAATTCAACATATGAAATCAAACATCAAAATAATATAAGTCATCTCACCGTCAGCCACCCTGGTCTCTGTAAACCAGGGGTGGGCAATTCATTTTTACCGGGGGCCGCATGAGCAACCCGAGCACTGCTGGAGGGCCACACCGACAATATTTCAATTAAATTTTGCTCAAATTATTTTTGATATACCGTAAGATAAATAATAATAATAATAATAATAATTTAATTTAACCTAACTTAACTTTATACAAAAGCAGATTGCTTTTGATGGTTTTATTTTTAACACTGTCTTACACAACACTTCCTGATGTATAATACAATAAAAAAATGTCCATTTCTGTCACTTTATCCTGCATCCTCTTTAAAAGGCAATTTTTCCCCGTCAGATTTGGACAACCATCTGTTGTCACACCTGCCAGCTTGTACCATTTCAGTCCTAACATGTCCAAACACGCATTTACCTATGTGAACAAGTCATTACCTGTGGTTGTCTCTTTAATTGACTGCATGGCTGCCAGCTCCTCAGTGATTTGAAAGTCTGCAGTTATCCCACGTAAGAAGATGAGCAGCTGTGCGGTGTCACGTACTTTGCAGCTCTCATCCAAAGCCAACGAAAAAGAGTCAAAGTCGGCCGTTCTGTTCTTCAGCTGAAGCTCCAAGTTTCCAGCGATGGTCTCAACCCGCCTCGTTACAGTGCGTCGGGAGAGTGACACATTCTCAAATGCGCCCCTCTTCTACGGGCATATCAGCACAACAGAGTCAAATCAGCACTCCTTAATAAACTCTCCGTCAGAAAACGCCTTACCTTTTCTGGCGATTTTGTGAGAAATGACGAAACTTGTCCTGACGGCTGCATATTTGGGGGTGTGAAATTTGGCAAAAAGTCCTTGTTGGGTTTACAGTTTTACCATCAACGCATCAGCCTCCCTTGCGCGCGCTTCATCAGACAGATTCCGGTATTTTTCCTCGTGCTTCGCCGTGTAGTGGCGATTCAAATTATATTCTTTGAACACAACAACCTGTGTACCACAAATTAAGCACACGGCTTTACCTTTAATTTCTGTAAAGAAATACTTGGCAGTCCATATCTTGTTAAAAACACGGCATTCGTCATCAACTTTTCTTTTTTTAGCGTGAGCTGACATCTCGGTGGTAACCGGGCATCACTTGTCGCTGTGCACCTTCACTCACAGGTTACACACGGACATACGCCCCATAAATAACACTTTTCAAAATAAAAGCAGCACAGTTGTATTGCACGCACGCCATAGATGTTTTTTTTAATTTATTTTGTAATTTGTGATTGCCTGCGATGAGGTGGCGACTTGTCCAGGGTGTACCCCGCCTTCCGCCCGATTGTAGCTGAGATAGGCTCCAGCGCCCCCGCGACCCCAAAGGGAAAAAGCGGTAGAATATGGATGGATGGATGAATTTGTGATTGCCGCTGTTCACATTCACTCACAATCGCGCACGAGCATAGTCCACACGGAAGTAATACAAATAACGCTTTTCAAAACAAAAGCAGCACCTTTGTACTGCACACTCGACATAGATACTTTTTAAAATTTATTTTGTAATTTATGATTGGCCTCCGGGCCGCAGAATACCCAGATCTGCTGTAAACAGTTGGGCACTACTGCATTTGGCAAATTCTCCTAGAGCAGTGTTTGTTGGCCTGAAGTCTGAGCTGGAGCCGCAGACTTAAAAGGAGTGGATTTGATTGCTTCAGGTGAGAGCTTTCCTGATTACTGGATGGTCTTCAGCTGTTGGGAAATTGTGTCTGTAATTCCAGTTCTGTCCTCTGGGGGGAAATGGGAGCCACACTCACATTTGGACATGAGGCCCTTCTGTTTGGGTGAAGGCTTTGGCCTTGTGTAGAGTTTGCCAAAACAATCATGTGTGTCTAAACTGGACTATATAAGACAAAACGAATGTGATCATACAAAGTATGTTTTCATGGAGGATAAATAGTGCTGCTCTAGATACAAATACAGAAAGGTAAGAAAACAAAAATGTATTTATTGTATTTAAAGCAATATCTTATTTATCCCATTTATCATATCATAATATCATTATCGTAATGTTTTTCTCATATATATTATATATATATGTATTCTTAAATATTTATCTTATTTTAACATGCAACATGCAAATGATTAAAGCATATTAATTTAAGTTACATTTAAAAAAAACAAACTCCAAAGGCATCTTGCCTCACCTGGTCGAAAGGTCACCAAACGTCACTAGTATGTGATAACATATTGAATCATTTCCAGGTGTAAATGACTCTGATTTAAGTTCCTTGGGTTTTTGCCCTTAAAGTCCTCTTGTGTTCAAAGCCTTATTTTGTGAGTTTGTAAACAATAACAAAAAATAAATAAACATATATTACTCTCACCACTGTACTATTGATACTATGCTTGATATCATTACTGTCGATATCCACCCACCTTTGTTTACTTCAAAAGCTTTAGCTTGTTCGCTTGTCGCAGTCAAATTTGCGGGACACAGCTGAAACCTGTCATCAGCCTACATTAGCACGTTAAAACGATTGCATTAAAAGTTCAGTTTATGGCCAAATTTATCGTATTTGATCATACATCGTCTATATATTGCAACCCTTATATCGACAACCCACCCTAGCTTAGGTTTATTACTCACTGCACCTTTTTGTGAAAGAGCCACAAACTCATAAGCACAACATGTATGTCCGCCCTGAGATCGGTAGGTTGTGAGTTCAAACCCCGGCCGAGTCATACCAAAGACTATAAAAATGTGACCCATTACCTCCTTGCTTGACACTCAGCATCAAGGGTTGGAATTGGGGGTTAAATCACCAAAAATGATTCCCGGGTGTGGCCACCGCTGCTGCTCACTGCTCCCCCCACCCTCCCAGAGGGTGATCAAGGGTGATGGGTCAAATGCAGACAATAATTTCGCCACACCTAGTGTGTGTGTGACAATCATGGGTACTTTAACTTAAACTATTTAAATAAAAGCACCTGTAGCAAAAAGCTGTTTAATTCTGTCCAATTAAGCCAACGGTGGTGAAATAAAACTGGATGTAACAACCTGCCAAAATAAAACAGGTCACTGCATTAAACATGGCTCAATTGGAGCCAATCATCATCAGCAATCATCTCCACCGTAAATTGTTAATGTTCACATTCTTTTCAAATGTGTCAAGAGTAGATTTTTTGACCTTAAACGTAATAATGATTGGAGCTCTGAATATCATTTAGCTTTGTGGCATTGGAACCTACCCAGCACGCATTAAAAACCTCTAAAGGCTTAGTTGCCACATGCGTGGACAGCACCTTTTAGCTCTTATTTCCAAAATTGTGTACACTACTGAATTGGGGTCTTATGGCTGCTTATGTGAACACTTATACTGTCAAAAAAGTGAACACTTATACTGTCAAAAAAGTGTAAAAATAAGAATTAGCATGTCACTAAACATGAAGTACACATTTGTGTACTTATGGACTAAGTACATCATATCAAAAGATGATTCTTAGTTTTTATTCTAATTAGGGTCCAATAAGCCCAAATAGCAAAGAGAAATAAAAAAAAAAGCATGTAAAAAACAGCTTGGGCCTTAAGAGGTTAAGACATTAAAACAACGTGGAAAGTTTGTTGAATTAGGTCTTGACGTTGAGCAACTTAAACATAACGTTGAAACAACATTCTTTTTGACAACGTTTAATTATGACATTGATTTGACCATTGAATTTTGGTCATTTTCCAACTAATATACAAACCCCGTTTCCATATGAGTTGGAAAATTGTGTTAGATGTAAATATAAACGGAATACAACGATTTGCAAATCATTTTCAACCCATATTCAATTGAATGCACTACAAAGACAAGATATTTGATGTTCGAACTCATAAACTTGATTTTTTTTTGCAAATAATAATTAACTTAGAATTTCATGGCTGCAACACATGCCAAAGTAGTTGGGAAAGGGCATGTTCACCACTGTGTTACATGGCCTTTCCTTTTAACAACACTCAGTAAACGTTTGGGAACTGAGGAGACACATTTTTTAAGCTTCTCAGGTGGAATTCTTTCCCATTCTTGCTTGATGTACAGCTTAAGTTGTTCAACAGTCCGGGGGTCTTCGTTGTGGTATTTTAGGCTTCATAATGCGCCACACATTTTCAAATGGGAGACAGGTCTGGACTACAGGCAGGCCAGTCTAGTACCCGCACTCTTTTACTATGAAGCTGATGTAACACGTGGCTTGGCATTGTCTTGCTGAAATAAGCAGGGGCGTCCATGGTAACGTTGCTTGGATGGCAACATATGTTGCTCCAAAACCTGTATGTACCTTTCAGCATTAATGGCGCATTCACAGATGTGTAAGTTACCAATGCCTTGGCCACTAATACACCCCCATACCATCACAGATGCTGGCTTTTCAACTTTGCGCCTATAACAATCCGGATGGTTCTTTTCCTCTTTGGTCCGGAGGACACGACGTCCACAGTTTCCAAAAACAATTTGAAATGTGGACTCGTCAGACCACAGAACACTTTTCCACTTTGTATCAGTCCATCTTAGATGAGCTCAGGCCCAGCGAAGCCAACGGCGTTTCTGGGTGTTGTTGATAAACGGTTTTCGCCTTGCATAGGAGAGTTTTAACTTGCACTTACAGATGTAGCGACCAACTGTAGTTACTGACAGTGGGTTTCTGAAGTGTTCCTGGGCCCATGTGGTGATATCCTTTACACACTGATGTCGCTTGTTGATGCAGTACAGCCTGAGGGATCGAAGGTCACAGGCTTAGCTGCTTACGTGCAGTGATTTCTCCAGATTCTCTGAACCCTTTGATGATATCACGGACCGTAGATGGTGAAATCCCTAAATTCCTTGCAATAGCTGGTTGAGAAAGGTTTTTCTTAAACTGTTCAACAATTTGCTCACGCATCTGTTGACAAAGTGGTGACCCTCGCCGCATCCTTGTTTGTGAATGACTGAGCATTTCATGGAATCTACTTTTATACCCAATCATGGCACCCGCCTGTTCCTAATTTGCCTGTTCTCCTGTGGGATGTTCCAAATAAGTGTTTGATGAGCATTCCTCAACTTTATCAGTATTTATTGCCACCTTTCCCAACTTCTTTGTCACGTGTTGCTGGCATCAAATTCTAAAATTAATGATTATTTGCACAAAAAAAAAATGTTTATCAGTTTGAACATCAAATATGTTGTCTTTGTAGCATATTCAACTGAATATGGGTTGAAAAGGATTTGCAAATCATTGTATTTACATCTAACACAATTTCCCAACTCATGGAAACGGGGTTTGTACTACAACACAAATCCAACGTTGAAACAAGCTTTTTGACGACATTTATTCAATGTCAGGTTCTGACTTTGATTTGATCTAGTGTGGTCATTTCCCAACCAACAACATGGATCCAACATTCGACATCAATTTGTTGTCTCTATTTTGCAATGTTGTTTAGAAGTCAGTTTTATCAAACATATATGTATAATCAACGTTGTATCAGTGTCTTGTGCCTGCTGGGTAAAAGTATGTGTAATGATTGACTTGTGCTTTGCAGATGCAGATGAGTGCACACTGTTTGGCCAGGAGGTTTGCAAAGGAGGCTTTTGTCTGGATACTGATGGCAGCTATGAGTGCTACTGCAAGACAGGACAGGACTACGACCCTTCGAAACTGGAATGTAGAGGTGTGTGTGTATTAGTGTACGTGTGTGTGCGTGCATGCAAATATACTACAGTGGAATAGTGTTTTCTCGACCAGTGGTAGGTGAATTTAGGGAGGCTATTTATTTTATGATATTTATGAATATCATATTCATTTATAGCCTTTCCAAACACTTTCCACAGCTTAGACAAACACTTAGAAACATTTTCTATGCCCTTAAAACACTTCATACACTCTTAAACCTTCATGATAGTATATATCTGTATCATGAATCAATCAATCAGTGGACCCCGACTTAAACAAGTTGAAAAACTTATTCGGGTGTTACCATTTAGTGGTCAATTGTACGGAATATGTACTTCACTGTACAATCTACTAATAAAAGTCTCAATCAATCAATCAATGATTTTGATATGAAAAGATAAATGGTTACTCAAATGTATTTACTAGTAAGCCTACTTGTCATGGACCCCACTAGTTTCTGAAGATAGTTCTCCAATCAGCTCAACAATCTCACCCAGTAACTCCACAGTGAAGAAGGTTTATAGAACTTAACTGAGTATTATGTGTAACTCAAAGCATACAAAACTAGAAAACGATAATTTTGGTAGAAATTGCATACAAATGCTGTAAAGTCCGACTGAAATGCTAATAGTTAGCCAGATAGCGTCAAGTAAAAAATACAAAACTCTTGCGCTTATACCTGAAAAATGAGCAAACAACCGAGCATATTAACATGTTAACAATAGCATGCTGAAAGTTAGCATGCGTGAAGTAAAAATAGTTTTTACTCTGAGGTGCATACATGTGAAATTAGCAATTAAAAAAGCTAGCACACTAACAGTTAGCATGCGCGAAGTTACAAAATATTTGACTCTGAGGTTTATACCTGCAAAAAAAGCTGTAAAGCTAGCAAAAGATTTCACTAGTAATTATCAAGGAGCATTTTGATGACATCTTCTTGCAGGACTTGGTCTTCACAGATGTTCTATGGTTTACATGCGGTATCAAAGGCATATGTTTACCTGAACTGTGGTACTTTTGTTGACAACACTGACGCAGCTAAACTGCCAGCGTAGCGTTCTTCTCTGCTTGATGTCGATGTAGCATTAATGCTATTAGCGCCATTCTCGAGTACATGTTTCGAATTAAGATGTGGTATTTTAATCTTGAACTGTGCCGACGATAAGAACTTTTGTCGCTGCAATACTAACAAGTTAGCTCAGTTTCATCTAAAGTTCTGTTTTGTCTCTCATCACAATCACAGACTGTGTAACAAAACGTGCGTCCTCCGGGTTAAGCCTTAACCTGGAAGTGATTAATCTTCATTCATATATGATAACGCATTAATTTTTTTTAATTAATCACATGCGTCATTTGTTAATGTTAACAGCCCTAGTAAATATATATTATTTTTAGATTTAATACACTTTCAGACAAGAGTAAGTGAGAATGTCATAGACAGTTTTGTCGATGCTAACTATCTCTGGTTTCCAGAGGAAGGGTCAGAACGGCGGCTATCCCCACCACCGTTGTGTTGCCGCTCCGCCTTGTAGGGAAATAGCACAGACTCTTACGCATAATCATGGGATAAAGTAAACACTGACACTGTGGAACGTCTTAATCTTTGCTCTCCATCAGGCGGGCCTGTCTGTGAAGGCATTGACTTCCCTTGACTCGTGAAAAAGACAACAGTTTTGCCTTGCAGAACGACAACTTTAAGCAAGCAACAACACAACAGTAACATACCGTATTTCCTGCACTATAAGGCGCACCGGATTATAAGGCGCACCTTCAATGAATGGCATATTTTAAAACTTTGTTCATATATAAGGCGCACCGCATTATAAGGCGCATAGAATAGACGCTACAGTAGAGGCTGGAGTTACGTTATGCATCCATTAGATGGAGCTGCGCTGAAGGGAATGTCAACAAAACAGTCAGACAGGTCAGTCAAACTTTATTAATAGATTACAAACCAGCGTTCTGACAACTCCGTTCACTCCCAAAATGAATAAACAGCTGTTTTATTAATTTCCCCGAGGTAAAGTCAGTGACGTGGTGTTTTGTTTATCTTTTAACAACAACAAGGTATAACATGTAGTGCAACATTTATATCACATAGTGGAGGGGAACTTTTCCCTGATTCAATAAACACGTAAAAAACAGTGATGCTGTTACGGTAAATCTCTATTTTATGCTGCTACTGTCACATATACTGTAATATTGTACATGGTCATTGGTATATATTGTATATATGTTATAGACATAATATAACATATCTGTATATATATTATTCTGTACACATATTATGTATATATTCGTATATGTTGGATTTTTTATCGCTACATTAGTCTATTTATACCTGCATTGTCCTTTCCATCCTTACACTTTCCATCATTGTAACTGAGCTACTGTGTTGAACAATTTCCCCTGTGGATCATTAAAGTTTGTCTAAGTCTAAATCAAACGTTAGAGCAATCACAATATAGTAACATTCGAAATAGTGCAGAGCAATAACAATACATCAATAACTCAACGTTGCTCAAACGCTAATGTCACACAACACAACACACAAAGTAAACATGTAAAGCTCACTTTATGAAGTTATTCCTCATCCACGAATCCCTCGAATTCTTCTTCTTCAGTGTCCGAATTAAACAGTTGGGCGTATACGGCATCCGTCTCGTTGAAGTCGTCATTAATCGAGTCAGTGTCGCTGCTGCTCTATTCCCGTGTTCTACGTAAGCGTCGTAAGCGTGTCTCTTAATATGAGCCATTTTGGGGTCTTTACATAAACAAACAAATGGAAATGAAACGGCACGCCTCGCGCAGTCATATATCCCAGCACGCACCGCGCGCTTCTTCTTCTTCTACGGGGGCGGCTGCTTACCGTAGAAGAAGAACTTCTTCTACGGGGGAAAATTAAGTCGGCGGCTGCTTACCGTAGTTGCGATTGATTGATTGATTGAAACTGTTGGAGGCTCAATATTGGTCCATATATAAGGCGCACCGGATTATAAGGCGCACTGTCAGCTTTTGACAAAATTGGAGGTTTTAAGGTGCGCCTTATAGTGCGGAAAATACGGTAATCCCTGACGAGCAATGTAGACGCACACAACTCCCAGAACCACAGCCCTGCTTCCTCAGCCTCCGTATCAGCTGGCATTTGACACAGGACTCCATATGCGCACATAGCTGCCCGGGATATGCCTGTATATGATTCTTTAACTTTGGACCTCCAGTATCAGCATTTGGGTCAACAAGGTGAAATTGAAAACCTTTGACAAGTTGACTTCATGGCCGTCCACAGCCATGTCAAAGTGTAAAATACACTTGAAGATTGACTATTTTATTTTGAAAGTAAACCGAATAATTTACTTTGTGTTTGTGCATGACTTCCTGTCCAACACAAGCAGGATTTAGCTGAATTGATCCGCCGCGTTCCGGCAAAAATAGAAGCTCTGCGTATAATTTAGCGCAGGGACACATTGACTTGAATAAAAACGGAAATAGTCCGCCGCCATAACGCATCCTATGGAAATCAGGGGTTAGACTTTCTACCTGAAATTCAAAACATGTCAGTTGCAATGAAAAAATCTGACCAACAGATGGTGCTGTTTTTCAAACAAACACTGGGTACCACAAAAGCATTACTCAATGGCACTTTAAAATCCTAGATGCACTGTATTATAAGAGTGACCACTTTACATAGATAATATGCATCTTAAATGTAAACTTGAAAGCTTTAATTGTTAGAACTGGAACAGATTATAGAATATAATAGAATAGATCTTTATTGTCATTGTACATTGTACAACGAAATTGCAAGTAAACTCATTAGGGCAAATTTATAGATGAAACATAAAAACATAAGAACATTGGTACTAAGATAAAAATAAATAAATAAAAAACATAAATACCAAGCACACAACTCACGTGCACAGTCATTCTTTTGTATGCCTTGATTGTGTTCGCGACACTATTGCTCTTGGGTAGAAAGTGTTCTTGAACCTGTTTGTCCAGCATTTTATTGTCCTGTATCTCCTGCCCAAGGGCAGCAGTTCTAAAAGTTTATGTCCGGGATGAGATGGGTCCCTTATGATGTTTTGGGCCTTTTTGAGGCACCTGGCACCATACTTGCCAACCTTGAGACCGCCGATTTCGGGAGGTGGGGGGTGGGGGCGTGTTTGGGGGGCGTGGTTAAGATATATGTATAAGAAATACTTGACTTTCAGCTATATATATATATACCTATATATATATATATTTTTTTTTTATTACATATATATATATATATATATATATATATATATATATATATATATATATATATATATATATATATATATATATATATATATAAATAAAAGAAATACTTGAATTTCAGTGTTCATTTATTTACACATATACACACACATAACACTCATCTAATCATTGTTGAGTTAAGGGTTGAATTGTCCATCCTTGTTCTATTCTCTGTCACTTTTTCAGAACACACACATTATACAAATATACATTATAAAATCAATAAGAAAACGGGAGCTCTAATTTGGGAGTCTGAATTAGGATCAGAAGTTCCTATATAAACATTGCGCACTCACGTCGCCTTTTTGTATTGATTACTGCAGCTGTGCACTGGATTCATTCACAAATACAAACTACAACTCACACAAACACTTTAGAGTTAGACTCTACCATCAGAATGTGTACTTACACTTATAAAGATCACATGGATATTATTCAGTGAGTTGACTCACCAAAACTAACCTGTTATACAGGAGGAAAACGCACACAGGACGTTTCAATTGTTCACAGACTGGTCGCGCTCATCAGAATGACAAGACACTTCCGGTCTGCAGGTGATAGCATTCAATTGGGAAGAAACGCCCTACTGCCCCCTACTGACCAATGTGAATACTGATAAATGTGTAATGACAGCTCCAAAAACGAATTCAAACCACAAAATAAAATAAATAAATCAACACAAAAATGTGACACATTATGGGTGGGTCACATATGCATGTACAGTAGATGGCAGTATTGTCCTGTTTAAAAGTGTCACAACATTGCTGTTTACGGCAGACGAACTGCTTTACGGTAGGACGAAAACTTGACTGCTGTTGTTGTGTGTTGTTACCGCGCTGGGAGGACGTTAATGAAACTGCCTAACAATAAACCCACATAAGAAACCAAGAACTCGCCCTCGATCATTAGCTGTTTATATTGTGGGAAAGCGGACGTGTGAACAGGCTGTCAACACGTCACTCAGGTCCGCATGGAGCTGGAGGGGGCGTGGCCTCCAGCTCCGCCTGAATTTCGGGAGATTTTCGGGAGAAAATTAGTTCCGGGAGGTTTTCGGGAGAGGCGCTGAATTTTGGGAGTCTCCCGGAAAATCCGGGAGGGTTGGCAAGTATGCCTGGCACTGTACAGTTCATCTAGGGAGGGGAGAGAGCAGCCAGTGATCTTCATGGCAGTTTTTATGACCCATTGAAGTGCATTTCTTTCTGCAGCTGTGCAGCTGGCACACCATACACACATGCAGTATGTCAACACACTCTCTTTTGAACAGCGATAGAAAGACACAAGCAGTTTTTGTGACAGGTGGTTCTTTCTGAGGAGTCTCAAAGTAAAGTCTCTGCTGTGCCTTTTTGATGGTCACTGAGGTGTTCGCACTCCACAACAGGTCTTCCTCAATCTGGATACCCAGGAACCTGAAGTTAGAGATCCTCTCCACATAGACATACAGTGGTTGGATACTTTCTGTTTTTTTCCTCCGGAAGTCCATGATCAGCTCCTTCGTCTTGGTGGTGTTAAGGACCAGGTTATTTTCCCTGCACCACCCAGTCAGCCGCTCCACTTCATTTCTGTAGGCAGACTCATCCCCCTCAGAAATGAGTCCCACTACTGTGGTGTCGTAGTGGCAGCCCTGGGGGGAGCCGGTGCTGATGCTGATGGATGCTGAGAGGTGGGAGCCTACTCTCACCCTCTGAGAGCGATTTGTCAGGAAGTCCAGGATCCAGTGGCAGATGGAGGAAGACCGTCCGAGCCCCGTCAGTTTGGGCACCAGTCTGTGGGGTAGGATGGTTTTGAAGGCAGAGCTAAAATCAACAAAGAATAGCCTTGCATAGCTCCCCTGTTGCTCTAGGTGGCTCAGAGCAGTGTGGAGGGCTGTTGTGATAGCAGCCTCTGTAGATCTGTTGGCCCTGTACGCAAACTGGTGAGTCCAATGCAGGTGGCAGACTTAGGTGATGTGCCCCCGAACCAGAGTTTCAAAGCACTTCATAATGATTGGTGTAAGTGCCACTGGACGGTAGACATTCAAGCTGCTTACTGCAGTTTTGTTTGGCAGTGGAACAATAACAGAGGACTTAAAGGCCTACTGAAATGCGATTTTCTTATTTAAACGGGGATAGCAGGTCCATTCTATGTGTCATACTTGATCATTTCGCGATATTGCCATATTTTTGCTGAAAGGATTTAGTAGAGAACATCGACGATAAAGTTCGCAACTTTTGGTCGCTGATGAAAAAGCCTTGCCTGTACCGGAAGTAGCAGACGAGTAGCTTGACGTCACAGGTTGTGGAGCTCCTCACATCCGTACATTGTTTACAATCATGGCCACCAGCAGCGAGAGCGATTTGGACTGAGAAAGCGATGATTTCCCCATTAATTTGAGCGAGGATGAAAGATTTGTGGATGAGGAAAGTGAGAGTGAAGGACTAGAGGGCAGTGGAAGCGATTCAGATAGGGAAGATGCTGTGAGAGGCGGGTGGGACCTGATATTCAGCTGGGAATGACTAAAACGGTAAATAAACACAAGACATATATATACTCTATTAGCCACAACACAACCATGCTTATATTTAATATGCCACAAATTAATACCGCATAACAAACACCTCCCCCCTCCCGTCCATATAACCCGCCAATACAACTCAAACACCTGCACAACACACTCAATCCCACAGCCCAAAGTACCGTTCACCTCCCCGAAGTTCATACAGCACATATATTTCCCCAAAGTTACATACGTGACATGCACATAGCGGCACGCACGTACGGGGAAGCGATCAAATGTTTGGAAGCGTACTCACGGTACCGTGTCTGCGTATCCAACTCAAAGTCCTCCTGGTAAGAGTCTCTGTTGTCCCAGTTCTCCACAGGCCAATGGTAAAGCTTGACTGTCATCTTTTGGGAATGTAAACAATGAATCACCGGCTGTGTTTGTGTTGCTGTAGTCGATGAAAACAGACGACTTAATAGCTGGCCACCATGCTGTCTCAAAATGTCCTCTACAATCCGCGACGTCACGCGCTGACGTCATCATACCGAGACGTTTTCAGCAGGATATGTCGCGCGAAATTTAAAATTGCACTTTAGTAAGCTAACCCGGCCGTATTGGCATGTGTTGCAATGTTAAGATTTCATCATTGATGTATAAACTCTCAGACTGCGTGGTGGGTAGTAGTGGGTTTCAGTAGGCCTTTAAGACAGGGTGGGACGACGTACTGAGACAAGGACTGGTTGAAAATCCTGGTAAAGACAACAGCCAGCTTGTCTGCACAGGTCTTTAGTACACGTCCAGGTACCCCATCTGGTCCAGCAGCTTTCCTTGGGTTCACCCTCCTTAGTGTGCGCCGCACCTCATGTTCCTCAGACATGAGGACGTTGTGACGGGTTGAGGGTTGTGATGTGACTACATGTGGTTGCTCTGCCTCGAAGCGAGCGAAGATGATGTTCAGTTTCTCCGCCAGCGAGGCGTCTCCGTCAGCCACAGCGAAGTTGCTGGATTTGTAGCCGATGATGTGCTGCACCCCCTGCCACACCTTCCTTGTGATGTTGTATATTATGTTCTCAAATGCGAGCAACTAAAGACTTTTAAGGACAAAACTGGTACCAAGAGTGAAACATGTGTTCAGAGTTTTGTGTTCATTTTACAGTGCCACTCGTTTATGTCGACTGTTTGGACAAGCTGTAAGACGTTGACATCAACGACAACAAACACTTAAAACTGAAACTCTGTTGCTTGCTTACTTTGCAAAAACAAGAGGAGCAAGAAGGAAGATGAATCCGAACTTCTGACCAAATGATGACTTCACGCTCACTGTGATCTTGTTTTTACAATTTAGCTCACAATTAAGACATATTCTTTTTTTTTTTTTTCTTTTTTTTTTTTTTTTTGTGTCCTGTCCAGCTTCTCAGGCAAATCATATAGTTGATGTAGATGCCCATGTCGGCTGTTCAGATTTACTTTACAAAAGAGAAGTGTAGGATACTTCTCTTGTTGCCTTATTTGTATTTGACTTTATTAAATGTATTTATATTATCATTTAGTGCAGCCGGGCTGGAGCAGGAGGGGATAGAAAGAGAAAAAAAAAAGAAGACAGAGGGGGAAATTGTGGGGACAAGAGGGGGATTAGACAGAGAGACAAAAACAACAACAGCAAACAACAACAACAATAGAGCAACATCAGCAAATATGACATGTACAAATATGATGGTAAAAGTAATAGCAAATAAGCAGTTAGCGAAAAATAAAAAATAATACAGAAATGACAATGAGCATTATTACACTACAAATGGATCAATACAAATACCAATAGAAATAGCGCTATTGATAATGAACAATACCAATAATTTACCTTTATTATCAACAATACAGTTGTTTAAATGCAACAATACATATACGTAATGATAACTTGAGATACGAAAGAATGCAGAAAAATGGAGGGGGAGAAAGAGAAGCAACCTACATTAACCTTGTAGATTGTTATAGTCACAATAGGTTAAGCTTTGTCAGTGTGCCATGTGTTACATCCAGTTTACCCTAGGGCAACAACGTTAATATATGTTTGATGAAACGTGATTATGTGCATGAGTGTAAGTATGCATATGTACTTGTATATGTACAGAATGTGTATATGTGTTTGTACAGTGAATGTATATGTACAGTATGTGTATGTGTATGTTTGTATATTGAATGTGCGTGTGGATGTACGAACATTAGGTAGGTAAATATGTACTGTATTTGTGTATGTATGTGGGAGCGCAGGTACCTATGTACGTATGTGAGCATATGTGAATTTGCATGTACAATACATTCGACTCCCAGAGTGCGTGGGAGCCAGAGCACGGCCCCATCACCCCCGAGAGCCCAACCCACAAACAGGAGGCGTGGTGCCCAGGGAACCAGGGACCACCGCCCCCACGCAGCCAAGCCGGCCAGCGACAGGAACCCCAGAGCCCGACCCACCGTACCGCCCACAAGGGCCAGCAGCAGGCCGCAGACAGACGCACCCGGCAGAGGACAGGGCACGAGAAAAGCAGGGGACAGCCAGACCCCAAGCCAGCGAGAGACCACACCCCACACGGGCAGAAAGGCGAGACGCCCCGCCCGAGGGACCCAGAGACTCCCCGCAACCGGACGGGAAGACCGCCCCCGCCCCACCGGCAACCGGGCCCCCACGAGCCCACCCCCCACCCCCGGAGAGCGCGGCGAGGCCAGCCCCCGGCCACCCCACCCAAACCGGCCGCCGCAGGACCATCCAGGCACAGGGCCACCCACCCCAAATATATTAAAAAAATAAATAAATAAATAAATTAATTAATTAATTAATAAAAATTAAAAAAAAGAATTAAAAGAAGATCACAGACATGCTGACAAACAAGGTCACTACCCCAGCAACTGGCCGACTCGCAGCACCTCGGAATACCTTGCAGCACCAAGCTACCACAATAGACGCAGGGACTAGGCCCAACAGGCCCCAACCAAGACGGGCACCCGGAAGGGATGGACAGCGGGACCCAGGAGCTCCAGACACGCAGTTCGGATGCAGTAGCCTGAGGCGTCGACCCCCGTCTGACAGGCAGGCCCAGAGCGTACCCCCAGAAATATACATACATACATACATATATACATACACATACACACATACATGTATACATACCCACACATACACATATATACATATACATACACATATGTACACATACACATATATAAACATACATACATACACACACATATACATACATATACACAGTTCGTCAGCCCCGACAGCCATCACTCGCGGGCGCTGCCACCAGTCACAACATCAGCCACACCCCTGCACCAGACCCAGCAGCCACGGGCGCCCACACCACAAACAAACGGCAGCAGAAACAGCAGCCGCAATAACCCCAGACAGCCAGCACCAGCCAATCAAATCAAAGCGATCAAAAAAAAACTGCGACCAGCAACCACACGCCACCAGGACCACGGAGACCAGCCGGCGCCAGCCCGCCAGTCAGCCCGAACGCCAACACGCAAACAAGAGACACCAACAACCCCCCAAACCAAAAGGCCCCCCACCCGAAACCAAACCAGCACAAACACACCACCGCCCAAACAACCGAGACACAGCATCCAGACCAGACACGGGGGCTGCGCCGCCACCACACCAAGTCACCAACAGAGACCCCACAGCGCAAGGTCGGGCCACACGGGCACGGACCCCACCCAACAGGAAGTGAGACCCGCGCGACGCCACACACAAATAAATAATAAGATTAAAAAAAATAAAATAAAATAAAAAATAAAATTTTAAAAATAAAATAAAATAAAAATAAGTAAATAATAAAAATAAAAATAATAAATACATTAAAAATAAAAAAATATATATAACAATAATAAATGAATAAAAGCCTGGCAGGCCACCAGACCGCAGTCCCTGCCGGCCGACGAGGCAATGAGGGGTGCGCCGAACCCCAAACCCCCCATGCATGTGTACAAGGCCCCCAGAGTGTCTACTGTGTAGTTAAAATTAGGAGGTCAGCCGTTACAGCCGACCTCCAGTCCCTATTGATGTGTGTACTGTAGCGTGAGTGAGATATATATGCTTGTGGGAACTAATAATGCGATTAAAATTGGGGGACATCAAGGTCATGGTGGGTCCCAACCAAACCAAGCCCCCCAAATCCTAAGTGTCTAATATGCAGCTAAGATTGAGGGATGGACGAGCAGGGGACAAGACAGGAGGACTGGAGCCCCATTGGAGGCATCCTCAACCCCCCGCCACGCCTCCCCACAGGACAATCCCCAAAGTCCTATATATGTGTGACTGTGTGCGCTATAAGTAGGAGGAGTAGAGGGCCCGGACATCCCCCCAGTCCACGCGGCCGACAACCAGGAACTACGGCCAGGAGGCCGCCACCCCCCGCCACAGCCCGTGACCCACACCAGACCACTTTAACGTGACGCCACGCGAGCCCTCCCCCCGCCAAACAAAGCCAGCCCCCGCCCGCCCCAACCCAACCCTGCAGAGCCCATACCGGCAACCAAACGCAGAAAAACCGCACAGCCCCCACGCCCAATGCAAACACCGCATCCCGGCCATCCACACAGCAACGTACCCATACGAGTCCCGGCCAGGGGAAGGAGCCAATGCATCCCGTCCGCCCGCCAGCCCCCAAACCAGCCGGCAAGCCAACGCCAGCCAGCCCCACAACCCCACAAGCGCACAGACACCAGCCACAGTCCCCCAACCACTCCAACCCAACACAGCGATGCCAACCGCTGGTATCACCGCAGCAACCATCACCACCACCGCCCGTCCGCAGCGTAAACACCCGCGGCCGCCGAAACCAAAACAAAAAAGCGACAGACCCCGTAAACCACAACAACGCACACCCCCGGCTACCACCGAGGCCACCAACCCACCTACCCCAACTCATCCACAGCCAGGCCAATTGAGCCACCGGACATCCACACCCATGCACACACCTACACATTCATACACACATACATATATGCATATACATATACATACACATATACACACGCATGCATATACATATAAACATACACATCCACACATATATACACATTAATACACCCACACACATATACATAAGCCCACATATACACAAACACATACATACACAACACACACAAAAAAAAATAAATAAATAAAAATAAATAAATTAAAAAAAAATATATATATAAAAAAATAGAAAGAAAATAAAAAAATAAAAAGAAAATAAAAATAAACCCTTTAAATAAAATAAAATAAATAAAAATAAACAAGAGGCCTGGTCGCCAACAGTGCCCAACGCCACCAAACCCCGCAGCCCCTCCCGCACGTCCAGGCCCCCCCCGCCCACCACCCACCAGGCATCCCATCCGGCAAAAAGCCATAAGGGCCCAGCCCTGCGCCCACAGCCGGCATGCCACGGCACCTCAGCAGACCCGGCGCCGCGATCAGCAATGCACACCGGGGCAGCGACACATACATATGTACCTACATACATACACACAGATTTCACCATACATATATACAAACGTACACACACCCACATACACGCGTACCCATATATAATTTAACAGAATAAGTTAAATATATTAAATAGATTAAAAAAAAATAATAATAATAATAATAATATATACATATATATATATATATACACACATACATATATATATATATATATATACACATACATACATACATACATACATACATACATATATACATACATACATATACATATATACACATACACATACATACATATATATATATATACACATAAAATAAATTAAAATAAATAAATAAAATTAATAAAAAAATAAGGGCAGAGTAAAACACAGGAGGGGGACTCCCGCAGGGCAGTCGGGCAGCACCGCCGGGGCCCCAACAAGGGAGGCAAGCAGTCCCCCCAATCCGGCACCAGGCAGGCCCGCACAGCCGCAGCGCAGGGCGACCCCGGGCAGACCCCGCCCCGCGCCCCAGGGGAAGGAGGAAGCCCACGGACACCCGGAGCCAGAGGGGCACGAGCCGACCCCCGCCCGACAGCGGCAAGACCCCAGCCCCACGGGCGCAACCCCCCGCCCAACCACCCACGGGAGGGACAGCCCCCCCAACCAACCCAAGGCGGCCGCCCACAGCCCCACCCGCACCCCAACACCCGCCCAGGCACCTCCACCCACCCCCAGCCACCAGACCACCCACGGATCGGCCCGCCAGGCCGGAACCAGGAAACACACCCCAGGCCCACCCGACCCCGCGGCACACGGCCCCCCCGGCACCCAGGACCCCCCACCCACGGAGCAAGACCCCCGGGACAGAGCTCCAGCCCCCAAGGGAGTCAGGTCAGAAAATTAATTAGCGGTGCCCAAAGAGATCGGAATTCTGTCAGTTGTTGGTTTGATTCAGCAGACATTCTTTCCATAACTACATAATCTAATAAAATGTTTTTGTAAAGGTTTATACATAAATTATTTTTTGATTTCCAATTTATGAGAATAGTTTTCTTGGCGATGCCTAACGCATTTATAAGGAGGTATGTTTTGTTTATATCAAGATCAGTTGCGGAGAGATCACCCAACAGGCAGAGTGCGGGGGAGATGGGAATAGGAATCTCTAACGCTAATGATAGGTTCTCGCACACTCCAAGCCAAAAGTTACTCACGGGAGCACAGGACCACATTGAATGCAAGTAATTATCTATCTTATTATCTGAGCAGTGTACACAGATGTTAGAGTCAGCTAAACCCATTTTATACATTCTTAGACCGGTGTAATGTATTCTGTAAAGTATTTTGAGCTGAATCAGTCGTACATTTGGATTCTTAATCAAACGAGTAGTATTGAGGCATATTTGTTTCCAGAATTCTGGGTCACAGCTTGTTGATACGTCTGAGTGCCATTTAGAAGTTGGAATACTTATTGTGTTAGCTATTTTTGATAAGAGAGCATATAATTTGGATAAAGCTTTGGGGGCAGATGTTTTGAAGAATTTAACGGTCGTAGGATTACTTTCCCATGTTGTTTTGTTGAATCTTGCGCTGATTACAGATTTGATTTGTATATATTCTAGAAATTTATTAGGATTGATTGCATAATGTGTTATTAAACTTTTAAAAGAGATAAAACTGTTTGCATTGATGATATCCCCAAGGCATCCGACTCCCTTATCATACCATGTTGGAAAGTTCAATGGCTTCTTGTTTAAAAGAAAATCAGGATTATTCCAAATAGGCGTAAATTGGCATGGAGTGAGCGGGGACCCAGTTATTTTCAAAAACTCCCACCAAGCTGTTAAGGTAGTGCGTATATTAATACTTTTAAAGCAGTTGTGTTTTCGGAGAATTTGGCTAATAAAGGGCAAGTTAGAAATTGGGATCTCCTGGCTAAGTGATTGTTCAATCTCTAACCATAAACTATCTAATAAAGTGGGATTGATCCATTTTAATATATATTGTAGTTTATTTGCAAGGAAATAATAGGAAAAGTTTGGGAGTTCTATACCCCCATGTTCTTTGGGTTTTTGTAAAGTTTTAAGGCTGATTCGTGCTGGTTTACTCTTCCAAAGAAACTGATTGATGTGTGAGTCTAGTGACTTAAACCAGATTTGAGAAGGTTTGGTTGGAATCATTGAAAATAGATAATTAACCCTAGGCAAGACCATCATTTTCACGGTAGAAACCCTTCCCATAAGTGAGATTGGCAGTGTTTTCCAACGCGCCAGATCATCCTCAATCGATTTTAAGATTGGGGAGTAATTCAAGCGATTCAGATCTGACAATGTGGAGGAAATATTGATTCCCAGGTATTTAATGTTCCCTTTATGCAGTGGAATCGATGAGGTGCTCTGAAAGTCAAAATTAATTGGTAACACAGTAGATTTGGACCAGTTGATGGAGTAATCTGAAATAGAACTGAATTTATTGATAAGTGAGATTGTATCTTGAAGAGAAGAATGTGGATTTTGTAAGAAAAGTAATACATCATCAGCATAAAGGCTTATTTTATGATGAACGGTTGCGGTATGGATGCCTTTAATATTTGCATGCTGTCGAATAGCGGTTGCAAGAGGTTCAATAAATATAGCAAACAGTGACGGAGAAAGTGGACACCCTTGCCTTGTGCCCCTCATAAGATTAAACCTTGGAGATATTTGGCTGTTCGTTCTAACCGAAGCTGTAGGAAAACTATATAGGACCTTAATCCATTCTATAAATGAGTCTCCAAATCCAAATTTCTGTAGAGTAGCTAGAAGAAAATTCCAGTTCACTCTATCAAATGCTTTTTCAGCATCTAATGAAACAACAGCTGTTTTTAGATTATGAATAACAGAATAGTCTATCACATTGAGTAGACGGCGAACATTGTTGGACGATTGTCTCTCTTTAATGAAACCTGTTTGATCAGGATGTACTATATATGGAGTGACTTTTTCTAATCTTTGAGCTAATACTTTGCAGATAATTTTAAGATCAGCATTAATCAGGGAGATTGGCCGGTAACTGGATGGAAGTGTTGGGTCTTTATCAGGTTTTAGCAAGAGACTGATCGTGGCAGAGTTCATATTTGGAGGAAGGAATGAGTTTTCTTTAATCTCTAAAGCCATTTTCGTAAATATCGGAGCTAGCAGTGACCAGAATGTTTTGTAGAACTCCACAGGGAACCCATCAGGCCCTGGTGCTTTATTGTTTGGTATCTGTTGAAGAGCATCGTGTAGTTCGCCTACAGAAATAGCAAGATCTAAATTTGATACCTGCCTTGTATTCAATTTAGGTAAGTCTATACCATTGAGAAATGTCTCAATGTCTGAAAGAGATGGGTCAATCTGGGGTGTATACAAGTTTCTGTAAAAGCCTCTAAAGATGGAGTTAATTTCCTCAGGAACGTGTGTAATGTTCCCAGCTGAATCCTTGATGGATGGTATAGAGTTTTTTTCTTTGTTTAATTTTAGTTGGTTAGCCAAATATTTGCTTGGTTTATTGTCATGTTCAAATGTTTCTAAGCGTAACCTCTGGAGCAGGAATTGACTTTTCTTATCAATTATTTCTCTTAAATCTAATTTGAGTTTTCTCAGTTTGTTCAGAGTGTGATCTTGTTGTGAATTCGCATAAGCTAATTCTAATATTTTTATTTCATTTTCAAGTTCCTGCTCTAGTAAACGTTCCTTTTTTTTCTTGTATGATGAATAAGAAATAATTTTTCCTCGCATAACTACTTTTGCCGTCTCCCAGAGAACGCACGCCGTGATTTCTGGTTGATCATTAAAATCTAAAAAATCTGTCCATTCTTTCTCAAAATAGTTTAGGAAGTCTGGGTCCTTTAGTAATGATGTATTAAGTCTCCATTGTTTGATAGGTGCAGTGATAGTTTTGTTGGTGAGGGAAAGTGAGACAGGTGCATGGTCACTGATGATGATAGGATGGATGTGAATGTTTGAGATGTCAGATAAAATTGAGCTACTAGTTAAAAAGTAATCAATGCGAGAGAATGAGTGGTGAACTGGAGAAAAATAAGAGTATTCCCTAAGAGTGCGGTGATAAGAACGCCAGGCATCGCAAAGACCATAATCCTTCATATATTGCTTAAGTATTACCACTGACTGAGACTCACGGTGACTCCCAGTCACTCTGGACCGATCTATATTTGGATTAAATACTAAGTTGAGGTCCCCTCCTAGAATCAAGCAGTGGTTTGAGTGAGGAGAAAGTGAAGAGAAGAAAGTGTGAAAAAAGGTTGTAAGTGGGCCAAAACACTTATATTAGAAAAGAATATCATGGAAATGACAGCTGTCATTTGATTATAATAATAAAACATTTAATTTGTTATTTAGTCAGGTTTGGGACAGGTGTGCTCACATGTGCTCCACTGAATGCTCAAGGAGTTTTTGCGTTTGCTCACATATATGGAAAATTATAGGGAACATTGTTTGAGGGTATCCATAATACGCCGATAGGGAGAAGTTTTTATTTACACAATGAGTCGGGTGTGTCTTGACCTCCGTGGCGGAGGCTCCGCTGAACCCCTAGGGTTCGATCAAACCCAGGTTAAGAACCACTGCCTTAGACTGACTGATGTGCACATCAGAGACAAATGAACAACAATTTCTATAGGTGAGGATTTTTCCATTATGTCTTCCTGTGACTCCAGTGGGCAGAAGCGGGTAGCAGCACATGAGACCACAGAGGGCTAGGCTCTTCAAACTGTACGACTGCGACTGTATATCGTAATAATACTTTGAGTAATCAAACAAGAATCAAAGTATTTCCCATCCCTTTCTATAGCGCTGGCATGTTTAAATGAAAAAATATTCCCAGAACACTAAGCTTGATGGGACCAGCAGGCATACTGTATAAATACATTTTGTTTTACTTTACACAAATTATATTTCACTTGATCAAACCGTTTCTAACATTCCACACTGCAAAATAATGCAAGTATGTATGATTCGTACTGATATTACACCAAGTTCAGTATCGCCCAATAATCAAGGCTCCAATATTGGTATCGTATCAGAAGTGGGAAAGTTGTATGAGGACACCACTAATTTATATGAGAAATAATCCAACTATGTTAACCCCCTGCTTCTTTTCTAATAGACATAAACGAGTGTGCGGACGAGTCGTTGTGTCTTGGAGGAAAATGTTTGAACACAGAAGGATCCTACGTTTGTTTCTGCACACATCCCATGGTGCTGGACCCCGGCAGCAATCGCTGCATCTTTGTTCCTGAGGCGGCTGGTAAGACTTGTATTTTTGTCCTGCCAACCTGTACGTATTTTGTGTACAGGCTGAGCTCTTTTACTTCAGTCCTGGTAAACAATGCAGAAAGCTTGATGAAATATTAGCATGAGTCATACTCAAGCTTATGAGATTAGAATAAGTGGGACACAAGTCAATGATAAGTTTTTAAATTGGAATGATTAATAGAATTAAAATCATGAACCCATGGTGGTCTGGATTTACAATCAGTGCATTTATCTACTTCTGGCCCACTCTGCATCTACGTGCGTGCGAATGCTGAAAAGCCGAAGCTGTGCTGAAATGCTAACAGCTAGCATACCATAATATCAATTACTTTTTGAGTAATCGGTAGATAAATGACTGTACTTGGCACAGTCCTGTTCCATGGCCACACTCAATATGTCTTAGTGTGACGTCGATCACAGAACTGGAGCCCATATGCCCTCATAGACACTGTGGATAAAGACTTGTAAAACTATTGTTTTGATCGCTTCATTGCATGTTTTTGTTGAAACCATTTGGTGGTACACAGTAAATTCCATAGTATAAAATCAACACTTAAAGAGTAAAATTTAACACTATTCCCGAGTCTATTTGGTCCTAACCTGTGCTGGTGTTAAATTTACTCTTTCCATAGTGTTACATTTATAGAGTTAAATGAACACTAAATAGAGTCAAAAATTGCAACACTGTAGAGTGTTGTTCAACTTATTTTTTAACTCTGATTAGTGTAAATATTACTCTTGAGTAGTGTTGATAAATTACTCTTCTGTGGTGATAAATGTACACCAAGTTAAATGTATTTGCTCATTAACACTGCTTTGGTGTTCAAATAACTCTGATAAGGTTTGATAAAACACTAATATGTTGATTATTCACTCCCTTGCAGTGAAGAAAAAAATATTTAGTAAATAGTAAAAATGTTTTAACATTGCAGTGTTTATAAAAACTCACACTATTTCTGAAAAAAAAAATTGGTGCTCATTCTACTTGATTTACTCTTGTGCAGTGTCAAATTAAGTCTCACCAACTTTGTCTTGTAAATAGCAAGTGAGTGCAAAACACAGTAATACAATATCATACGTTTAATAACCTTTATTTCTTTGTCAGGCAGAACAATCAACTTTAGGGAGAGAATACAGAAAGGGTGACCTTAGGTCTGCATGAAATGGCAGACCTTTGATCCAATTGGTTCTTACGGTCTGTGTCCTGTGGAGTTAAACACTGCAGGGCTGCATCTTTTGCCTGACTATGAATCTCAAAAAACACTTCCTCCATGGATGAGACAAAACCATTCATAGTAGACTGACTTAATCCAGCTGCCTTAAGTTGTGCAACAGCAGTGGCACACATATCCAGACTGCTCCTATTAGCTTGTCTCGACTGTTCAGATGTTGTGGCTGACTCATCTACATTAACTGACACTGTCTCTTCTGTCCTGTTTAAGTGAACATTGGTGCCAATCTGTAGTTCAGTACACTCTGAGTGTTTTGTTTTCAAATGCTTCCTAAAACCAGAGAAAGTACCAAACACACCACCACATCCAGTTTGAACGCATTTAAGGTTAAGATTTTTTCCAGCAGGTAACTGTGAACTAAACGTAAATGTCGAACAAGAATGTTTGAACTAGGGAACTCAGCCTGACAAACAAAACACTTAATGGTGGAAGACAAAAGTCAAACACTACAGAAGCAACCTTGTCCTAATTTCAGCAACACGAGGACTCTCTTTGACCTTCCCAACATCAATGTTGTACAAAGTAGTCTGGATGAATGTGTACATGTTGTGGAGCATGGTGTGGAATGATGTCGCAAACACAAAGTGTGCTTTAAACAGTTCATCAAAAGCACCAAGAGAGGATTGTGACCTGCAAGGTATGGCATCCTTGTCGAGAATTATGAAGAACTGGTGGATTGTATTCTTCCTCACTCCAACAGCCAGGAGATAGGGTTGAGTGCTGGTAGTAATGGTGTCAAGATGTTCTTGGATGCTTGTTCCAGTGTATGGAGAGAAGAATAAAAAAATCGACATGGTTGTGGTTATATAATAGAAATGATTACATAAATTATTGTAAACTAAAAATCCTTTATTAGAGAACAATACAAACCTTTTTGAAGACCACAAGATGCTTCTCAGCCTGGGATGCAGAAACTTTTCCTGGCCTCTTCCGACCTAGAGCAGTCGGTGGGATCAAGTGTAAGAGCAGCAAAATCGATGAGAGGTCACTGTCCCAACCTGAAACAGAACAAGTTTGATAGCCTACTTCAAATGTAGACCAACAATTTAATTTAATACACTGCAAGGTCAGTGGCATTTCCATTACTTTATATATATATATATATATATATATATATATATATATATATATATATATATATATATATATATATATATATAAAATATGGCACTTTAAAAACACCTGAAGAAGCGCCTTTTTTCAAAAAAATATTCTTGGTGAGGCCAAAGACTTTGGAATTTTGTTCTAATTATGGTTGTAAGTCCGCATTTTGAACATGCTTCCTCATTTAAATGAATGTATCCTTACAAACATCTTACCAAAGTCAACGTTCACTTCAGCCCCATCCTCAGGAGGGTCAGCTGCCATCAGGAGTTCCTCAAGCTCAGTGATGGAGGGAAGCTTTCTGCATTGTTGGATGATCTTCTTTTTGAATGTGGTTGGCCATTTCTCCAGAAACTTGCCCGATTCATCCTCTCCAAACATTAGAACAAAATCCTGTTCAACCTGTAGTGGGAAGTTAGGTACCAATTTTAAAATTACACAGTAAACGACAGTTAAAATATGCAATAGTTGTACAACATTAATACAGAAAATGTTGATGAGATAATTACCAAGCCTTTGATGTCTTTAAAACAAGGAAAATAAGATAGAATGTTGCTTGACTGCTGTGGGTCCAGGACCATGTTATGCCGATGGGCAAATGTCAGCTTCATCTTTTTGATGACCATGTACACGTCAGCCGAATGTTTCATCAGTGACATCGCTTCCGTGCACTCATCTTCAGACAGGACAATCTCTGGAATGAATTGGGTAACTCATCCAACAGTTGGTCCTCCCGACTTGTCTTCATCAGATGGTCCTTCCGCCAAAGCTAAACAATATGGGGACATACTACTCATGACAATCACATACAGTTCAAAACACTTTGTCAGCTGGATGTGACCCACCTTTTATGAAAAAATGTTTGGCTATTGGCTGAAAAGCATTGCACCAAATGCAACAAAACCAATAAGTGCTCATATGACTATTCTATTCAATACATTTTTCAAGAATAATATAGGATTACCTCCAAATGATGATCGCCTTTCTTTAGCACTGCATCTCTGAATAGTTTTGATTCTCCAGGCCAAGTACCCAGTACCACTGTTGCTATCATAAAAATGTTCCTTTGAGAGAATTGCAAAAATAGGCACTATTAGTCACAACATACTCTGGGACGACTCAAAATAAAAACAATAACAACAATTAGGAGTGTGTAACTCACATAGCCATTCTTGGAAAATGGGTCTCTTCCTTGTGCATACCGTACATTTCCTTCACCTGTCTAGATGGAGATGTACTTAAAAAAAAATCCCATTCAAGTTTATTTGTCATACACATGTTTTATAAGATGTAGTGAAATGTTTATTATTTACTTTAGATTTAAAATTACTCTGAAACCTAAATAAGAACACATGTGCCAATCAAAAGCAATAAACAACTTACCCATTCTTCTCCGTCATCTCAGCTGCCAGTATATTCACCAATTTTCTTCTGCTCTCATCTGTTAAGGACTTAGTTCGGTTGTATTGATTTATTATATATTCTCCACCCGATTTCTTGGTAAGAATGGATTTCACCAGCTGAAATAAAAATATCAAACAAAAGTATAAAACTGTTTAAGAAATCTATTTTTAGTACAATACAATGTTAAAATCTGGACATAACTTAAACATAGCCCTCATACGATGCAATTTAAGATCATTGTTCGAACCATTTTAATCCTTGTTCAATAGAAAGCATTAGTGCCTGTATGAAGTCTTACTTGCATAACTTCAGAGTCCAGCCTCTGACGCTTTCTGGTAGGAGTGTCTTCAAGGATGATTGTGTCTGAGTCCGATGAACAAACGGATGATTGGGACTTTGGAGAGGTTACCATGGAGACAGATTCTAACCACCATTGCAAAAAGGAGAAAGAAGACATGTTGGACACAATTTGCTCATAAACCCACACCTAATCTAAAGTAAAGTACCAATGATAGTCACACACACACTCGGTGTGGCGAAATTATTCTCTGCATTTGACCCATCACCCTTGATCACCCCCTGGAAGGTGAGGGGAGCAGTGAGCAGCAGCGCCGGCCGTGCCCGGGAATCATTTTTGGTGATTTAACCGCCAATTCCAACCCTTGATTTTGAGTGCCAAGCAGGGAGGTAATGGGTCCCATTTTTATAGTCTTTGGAATGACTCGGCCGGGCTTTGAACTCTAATGGAGAATATCGGTTTGCTTTGAAAAAAACAGTTACTTAGCTTGATTATAAATAAAGATTTACCTCTTCTCACTATTGGAATAGTGAGAAGCCTTCCCGGTAAGGTCTATTCGGGTGTACTGGAGAGGAGGCTACGCCGGATAGTCGAACCTCGGATTCAGGAGGAACAGTGTGGTTTTCGTCCTGGTCGTGGAACTGTGGACCAGCTCTATACTCTCGGCAGGGTCCTTGAGGGTGCATGGGAGTTTGCCCAACTAGTCTACATGTGCTTTGTGGACTTGGAGAAGGCATTCGACCGTGTACCCCGGGAAGTCCTGTGGGGAGTGCTCAGAGAGTATGGGGTATCGGACTGTCTTATTGTGGCGGTTCGCTCCCTGTATGATCAGTGTCAGAGCTTGGTCTGCATTGCCGGCAGTAAGTCGGACCCGATTCCAGTGAGGGTTGGACTCCACCAAGGCTGCCCTTTGTCACCGATTCTGTTCATAACCTTTATGGACAGAATTTCTAGGCGCAGTTAGGGCGTTGAGGGTATCTGGTTTGGTGGCTGCAGGATTAGGTCTCTGCTATTTGCAGATGATGTGGTCCTGATGGCTTCCTCTGGCCAAGATCTTCAGCTCTCACTGGATCGGCTCGCAGCCGAGTGTGAAGCGACTGGGATGGGAATCAGCACCTCCAAGTCCGAGTCCATGGTTCTCTCCCGGAAAAGGGTGGAGTGCCATCTCCGGGTTGGGGAGGAGATCTTGCCCCAAGTGGAGGAGTTCAAGTACTTCGGAGTCTTGTTCACGAGTGGGGGAAGAGTGGATTGTGAGATCGACAGGCGGATCGGTGCGGCGTCTTCAGTAATGCGGACGCTGTATCGATCCGTTGTGGTGAAGAAGGAGCTGAGCCGGAAGGCAAAGCTCTCGATTTACCGGTCGATCTACGTTCCCATCCTCACCTATGGTCATGAGCTTTGGGTCATGACCGAAAGGACAAGATCACGGGTAAAAGCGGCCGAAATGAGTTTCCTCCGCCGGGTGGCGGGGCTCTCCCTTAGAGATAGGGTGAGAAGCTCTGTCATCCGGGGGGAGCTCAAAGTAAAGCCACTGCTCCTCCACATCGAGAGGAGCCAGATGAGGTGGTTCGGGCATCTGGTCAGGATTTCACCCGAATGCCTCCCTAGGAAGGTGTTTCGGGCACATCCGACCGGTAGGAGGCCACGGGGAAGACCCAGGTCACGCTGGGAAGACTATGTCTCCCGGCTGGCCTGGGAACGCCTCGGGATCCCCCGGGAAGAGCTGGACAAAGTGGCTGGGGAGAGGGAAGTCTGGGCTTCCCTGCTTAAGCTGCTGCCCCCGCGACCCGATCTCGGATAAGCAGAAGAAGATGGATGGATGGATGGATGGATGGCCTTTTGGAATAAAAATGTTAATATAGCTTACAAATTTAAAGCGGTAACAAACCTGTTTCGTATTTGATGGTTTGTACCCCAGTGGATGGATCCTTCACAATTTCCTGAAAAACATCATCAGCTATCTCAGTCCCTGAACCGTCAACAACTTTGACACCTTCTGTTACAGCTGGGACACCGAATTTGGCAAATGCTAGGAAACAGAAAAAAAGCAGCAACCGACAGGTCATTTGATATATTTTTAAAATTAGTTTCAAATCAGTAATTTTGAAGCGAAACATACAGCCAAAGTTGAAAGGCCCAGTCAAAAACAAATACTGTATACACAAATATAAGAAACATGATCATTAAAAAAACATAATTTTTGGGCTTAAATGTTTCCTGTAAATGTAACAAACGTGTTAAAATGACTCTTCTAATGTTGTGCTCCGTGGTCGAAAAACCCTCGTATTAAAAGTTAGAAAAATAAATACATTAAAAATTTTTAAAAAAAATTATAAAAAAATAATAATAATTAAAAGATATGAGTACTGAAGCACTTCATTAGGCATTTTAAGTACTCAAGTACAGGGATCAATGTACATGTACATCACTATACTACAGTGAAAACCGGTATTTTGTGATTAAGTGAAATATTAATCAATTCAATATTAAATATTCTATTTCACATAATGTTTGAAATTGTCCCACATCCCGCACAAAAACGAAGTATGAGGTGGCTAACATTTAAGCTAGCATTCACTGGGTGACATTAGCCCTTTTAGAATACCATATTTTTTTAGATACAAAACCGTACACAAATAACTTAATTACATATTGAGCAGTAATATAAAGTAAATTCTGACATAGTGCTACAAATTACAAATAATTGATTAAGTAAGAGAGGAGAAGCAACTTACCACAGTCCTTAAACATTCAGAATATGGCTTCCAGAAAATTCTTCAGGGTGTGGAAACGAGGAGGGGCTGGAGGGCGGGGCTAATCAGAGTACCTCTAACACTGTCTCGTTTAACGATGGAAATCAACACCAACACTGGGGGGCGTTTTACTCCAGCTGTTGTTGTAATAACTCTGATAGATATAATGCATTTTAACACTTCATATTTAACACTGGGGATTTTACTGTGTAGCGGGGGTGTATATTGTAGCATCCCGGAAGATTTAGTGCTGCAAAGGGTTCTGGGTATTTTTTTTCTGTTGTGTTTATGTTGTGTTACAGTGCGGATGTTCTCCCGAAATGTGTTTGTCATTCTTGTTTGGTGTGGGTTCACAGTGTGGCGCATATTTGTAACAGTGTTAAAGTTGTTTATACGGCCACCCTCAGTGTGACCTGTATGGCTGTTAATCAAGTATGCCTTGCATTCACTTGTGTGTGTGTAAAAGCCGCATATATTATGTGCCTGGGCCGGCACGCTGTTTGTATGGAGGAAAAGCGGACGTGACGACAGGTTGTAGAGGACGCTAAAGGCAGTGCCTTACAGGCACGCCCCCAATATTGTTGTCCGGGTGGAAATTGGGAGAAATTCGAGAGAATGGTTGCCCCGGGAGATTTTCGGGAGGGGCACTGAAATTCAGGAGTCTCCAGGGAAAATTGGGAGGGTTGGCAAGTATGGTCATAAAGCTAATCTCATTTATGTCGCTGGTTGATTTAATTTTCAATATAATCTTGTTCTTCTCCATCATATTTTTCCTTCCTTTCCCTCCTTTATACGCTTTTACAAGAACTGTGTCCATGTCTTCCTCCTATATCCTGCCATTATCCCCCTCCATCTCGATCAGTCATAAATCAGATTGTGCCTCACCACCATAAGATTCAAGTCGATACGCTCACGGATCGTAGCAATGACATAACAGGATCTTCTCTGCAATGAAGGGCTGGCCAAAACTCGGTCAAGACCCGTCTTACCTTGCTTCTGATTAGTTTATATTAGGTGGTGCCTTCCGTGGTTGGTTAGATTTACAGTGGGCTCAAGGGACTGATGAGATTGGTTAGCTCAGTCAATCACGGCAAGCCGCGAGGGCCAAAGTTTATTATCATTGAATTACAGAGTATTAAATGGGGAAATGTAAGGGTGGCTTGAGAAAAGATTAAATTGCCTGCTCTGTTTGACTCAGAGGTGTATACCTGAAAAATAAGCTAAAAAAAATGTGCATGCTAATGTTAGCATGCTTTCCAGCATTCACACATTTAAAACAGCACCAGTTACATCTTCCATCCAATTACATTTTACGTAGCAAAATGAAATAACATTGTTTACAACCGACTTCATCTCATACAGCTAGTACTTCTCATCTTTAAGGATTCAAGAAAGGATTCACGGAAACGTTGTGTATCGACAAGGGGAAAGGAGACGGCACAACAACAGGTCTCGCTCAACGGGTTTTATTGAGCTTTTGATGGTTTTTGATTGATTGATTGAAACTTTTATTAGTAGATTGCACAGTACAGTACATATTCCGTACTATTGACCACTAAATTGTAACACCCGAATGGGGCGGCGTGGCGCAGTGGAAGAGTGGCCGTGCGCGACCCGAGGGTCCCTGGTTCAATCCCCACGTAGTACCAACCTCGTCATGTCCGTTGTGTCCTGAGCAAGACACTTCACCCTTGCTCCTGATGGGTGCTGGTTAGCGCCTTGCATGGCAGCTCCCTCCATCGGTGTGTGAATGTGTGTGTGAATGGGTAAATGTGGAAGTAGTGTCAAAGCGCTTTGAAGGTAGAAAAGCGCTATACAAGTACAACCCATTTATCATTTATTTAATAAGTTTTTCAACAATTCATGGTTGCGTGGGGTGTGTATGCTACTACTATGTGTGTGGATGTAATACTATGTGTGGAAATTAACAAAATGTGAATTACCGGAGGTTTGTTGTAAGTGCGTGTTGGTTGTGGCAGCGAAGGAGTCCAGAGATGATGAAGCAAAAGAGGTCCGTGATCCGAGCGAGGTCCGTGGGGCAGGAGAAAGGCATCTAGAAGTCCAGGTCCGAGCGTGGGGGGGTCGAGGATCGAGGAAGGCAGTAAGAGTCCAGGGGGAGATCAGCAGCAGAAGTGCACGGCTCAATACTGAGACACGGAGGACTGTGGGAACAGGAGACGACAAGGAGAGATAAGGACGAGGCACAAGGGAGACAAAGCGAGCGAGAGAGAGAGACACAGGAGAGACGTGAAGCTTACTGTAAACAGGGCTACGTTCCGACGAGGAGCAGTAAGCGGAGTGATCTTTTATACTGCTGCCTCTCGTCAGGTCCAGGTGCGTAGATTGCAGATTGCAATCTACGCACGTGGGCGCGGTCTGCGCGGCAAGTGCGGGGGCGTGTTCTGAGGAGCTCACAGCGGAGCCTCTAGGTCAGTGGTTCTTAACCTTGTTGGAGGTACCGAACCCCACCTTGTTCAAAGAACAAAACCAAAACCGTGCATGAACTCACAACAAATTGCACACCTTACACACATTACCATGAATTGATTAACGTGGACCCCGACTTAAACAAGTTGAAAAACTTATTCGGGTGTTACCATTTAGTGGTCAATTGTACGGAATATGTACTGTACTGTGTAAACTGTACTGTCTCATATAATGTATTCAATCTACTAGTAAAAGTTTCAATCGATCAATCAAAAAACCTGCAAATCAGATGGAAAATTAGAGGGAACATTGTTTGGGGGTATCCATAATACGCTGATAGGGAGAAGTTTTTATTTACACGATAAGTCGGATGTCTCTTTACCTCCGTGGTGGAGGCTCCGCCGAACCCCTGAGGCCGACTCACCGAACCCCTAGGGTTCGATGGAACCCAGGTTTAGAACCACTGCTCTAGGTGCTCCCGCCGAGGAGGGGGAAGCAGAATGCACGTGCACCGTAACAAACATATTTTCATATCAGCACACTGGAGACACATGAGATGGCACGAAATTATGTCCTTAAATTTGCAGATTTTTCTCAATGAATACCACAAGAACAATGGTATGTACATAGCAATTTAAATAGTGCAAATAGAAAGTAAAAACAATGGGCCCCATTCAGCAACCGTTCTTAAGAACACATTTTGTTGTTAGGCCCACTTTCAAAGTTTTTAAGGAGATTTTTGTATTCACCAATGTTTTCTTAGCTGGGATTTGTTCGTAGGTAAAAACAAAATCTACAAGCGTTTCCAGAGCACTCTTAGGGTGGCCTATTTGTTAAAGGGGAACATTATCACCAGACCTATGTAAGCGTCAATATATACCTTGATGTTGCAGAAAAAAGACCATATATTTTTTTAACCGATTTCCGAACTCTAAATGGGTGAATTTTGGCGAATTAAACACCTTTCTAATATTCGCTCTCGGAGCTATGACGTCACGTTGTGACGTCACATCGGGAAGCAATCCGCCATTTTCTCAAACACCGAGTCAAATCAGCTCTGTTATTTTCCGTTTTTTCGACTGTTTTCCGTACCTTGGAGACATCATGCCTCGTCGGTGTGTTGTCGGAGGGTGTAACAACACGAACAGTGACGGATTCAAGTTGCACCAGTGGCCCAAAGATGCGAAAGTGGAAAGAAATTGGATGTTTGTTCCGCACACTTTACCGACGAAAGCTATGCTACGACAGAGATGGCAAGAATGTGTGGATATCCTGCGACACTCAAAGCAGATGCATTTCCAACGATAAAGTCAAAGAAGTCTGCCGCCAGACCCCCATTAAATCTGCCGGAGTGTGATGTGCAATTCAGGGACAAAGGATAAGCACGGTAGCACGGCAAGCAATGGCGGCAGTTTGTTCCCGCAGACGAGCGAGCTAAACCCCCTGGATGTCTTGGCTCACACCGTCAAGAGAAGAATATCGACCCTAGCTTCCCTGGCCTGCTGACATGAGGGTGTGTCTACAGAATATATTAATTGATGAAAATTGGGCTGTCTGCACTCTCAAAGTGCATGTTGTTGCCAAATGTATTTCATATGCTGTAAACCTAGTTCATAGTTGTTAGTTTCCTTTAATGCCAAACAAACACATACCAATCGTTGGTTGGAAGGCGATCGCCGAATTCGTCCTCGCTTTCTCCCGTGTCGCTGGCTGTCGTGTCGTTTTCGTCGGTTTCGCTTGCATACGGTTCAAACCGATATGGCTCAATAGCTTCAGTTTCTTCTTCAATTTCGTTTTCGCTACCTGCCTCCACACTACAACCATCCGATTCAATACATTTGTAATCTGTTGAATCGCTTAAGCCGCTGAAATCCGAGTCTGAATCCGAGCTAATGTCGCTATAGCTTGCTGTTCTTTCCGCCATGTTTGTTTGTGTTGGCTTCACTATGTGACGTCACAGAAAAATGGACGGGTGTTCATAATGAGGGTTAAAATCAGGCACTTTGAAGCTTTTTTTAGGGATATTGAGTAATGGGTAAAATTTTGAAAAAAACTTTGAAAAATATAATAAGCCACTGGGAACTGATTTTTAATGGTTTTAACCATTCTGAAATTGTGATGTTCCGCTTTAAGTGTGACAAGTTCCCTTACTTTTATTGTCTAATGTTAAACTAATATCATAGATAGATAGATGGATAGATAGATAGTTAGATAGATAGATAGATAGATAGATAGATAGATAGATAGATAGAGAGATATAAATAGATAGATATAGATAAAACAGACATATAGCAAAATGAGCAATATATAGACATTTCACACAGACACGCACATATTTATTTTTAACGTCCTCAACTGTGCGGACCTCGCCGCTTGACACCATGTTTACAGCATCGGTTATAGTGCCCAAGATCTTAGCTTTATATGTGCTCTTAAACCCCGAGTTTGCACTGCTGAGGATCACTACTTTGTTTTTCTCCACTTCCTGCAGTAGAACTTCCATTTCTGAACTCCACCAGTTTTTCTTCCGCTTCGGGGCTACCTCAGCAGTCCCCCCTTTCTTAAACTTACGTTGTGACATTATGTATTTCCCGCGCGGGATAATACGAATTTATCTTCTCTAATCTATTTGTGTTTTCTCCGTGTGTTTGATGTTTGGCTTTTCGGCCAAAATTGTGCCCTTATATGGGGAATTAAGGGCGTTTACCTATGCAAATTACGGAATTAAGGGTGTTTACATATGCATATTGGTGACATAAGGGCGTGTTTATATGCAAATTACGATAGACACGCACGCGCTAACCTTTTGGCATTCAGAAACTTAAGAACAGCACGTGGGAACAATTTGGCCGCTTAAGAACACATCATGAATTTGAATGGACTCCTCTTAGGAAATCACTTAGGAAGAAAGATAAGAGGAAAAGTTAAGAACCTATTGCCGAATGGGGCCCAATGATGGCAAAACCAAAACAAATGAAAGGCCAGTTCAGCTCAGCCTTTATCGTGAGCGGTATCCGTAGAAGCTGATCAATTGAGAAAGTGTGTGTATTAATCCTTCATGTGTTTGTCAGAGCAACATGAAGGAGAACAAATCGACTTCCAAGGTATCTGCTGGCAGAAGGTGACAGAATCCATGACGTGCACGCAGCCGCTGGGTGCCGACAGGAAGACGACGTTCACCGAGTGCTGCTGTCTCTTTGGAGAGGCGTGGGGCATGGATTGTGCCTTATGTCCCACCAAAAACACTGGTATGTGTAAACACACACACACCTGCTGTGAATGGGCCAGAAACAAGGTTTTTTATGATGGCAATGAGAGACAAGCGGTAGAAAATGGATGGATGGATGGAGTGGAAAGTCCAAACCAAAGCTGGTTCCATCAACACATAACAGGGTGAGAAAAACTAAAGTACAAAAGAAGAGGACTAACTACTTAGCATGGAAGTAGTGGCAGACAGGAAGTTAAAATACAAACCCCGTTTCCATGTGAGTTGTTAGATGTAAATACAAACGGAATACAATGATTTGCAAATCATTTTCAACTGATATTCAGTTGAATATGCTACAAAGACAACATATTTAATGTTCAAACTGATAAACATTTTAATTTTTTTTTTTGCAAATAATCATTAACTTTAGAATTTGATGCCAGCAACACGTGACAAAGAAGTTGGAAAAGGTGGCAATAAATACTGATAAAGTTGAGGAATGCTCATCAAACACTTATTTGGAACATCCCACAAGTGTGCAGGCTAATTGGGAACAGGTGGGTGCCATGATTGGGTATAAAAACAGCTTCCCAAAAAATGCTCAGTCTTTCACAAGAAAGGATGGGGCGAGGTACACACCTTTGTCCATAACTGCGTGAGCAAATAGTCAAACAGTTTAAAAACAACGTTTCTCAAAGTGCAATTGCAAGAAATTTAGGGATTTCAACATCTACGGTCCATAATATCATCAAAAGGTTCAGAAAATCTGGAGAAATCACTCCACGAAAGCGGCATGGCCGGAAACCAACATCAGACGGCACTGTATCAAAAACCGACATCAATCTCTTTAGGATATCACCACATGGGCTCAGGAACACTTCAGAAAACCACTGTCACTAAATACAGTTGGTCGCTACATCTGTAAGTGCAAGTTAAAGCTCTACTATGCAAAGCGAAAGCCATTTATCAACAACATCCAGAAACGCCGCCGGCTTCTCTGGGCCCGAGATCATCTAAGATGGACTCATGCAAAGTGGAAAAGTGTTCTGTGGTCTGACGAGTCCACATTTCAGATTGATTTTGGAAATATTCGACATCGTGTCATCCGGACCAAAGGGGAAGCGAACCATCCAGACTGTTATCGACGCAAGGTTCAAAAGCCAGCATCTGTGATGGTATGGGGGTGCATTAGTGCCCAAGGCATGGGTAACTTACACATATGTGAAGGCACCATTAATGCTGAAAGGTACATACAGGTTTTGGACCAACATATGCTGCCATCTAAGCGCCGTCTTTTTCATGGACGCTCCTGCTTATTTCAGCAAGACAATGCCAAGCCACATTCAGCACGTGTTACAACAGCGTGGCTTCGTAAAAAAAGAGTGCGGGTACTTTCCTGTGCCGCCTGCAGTCCAGACTTGTCTCCCATCGAAAATGTGTGGCGCATTATGAAGCGTAAAATACGACAGCGGAGACCCCGGACTGTTGAACGACTGAAGCTCTACATAAAACAAGAATGGGAAAGAATTCCACTTTCAAAGCTTCAACAATTAGTTTCATCAGTTCCCAATCGTTTATTTAGTGTTGTTAAAAGAAAAGGTGATGTAACACAGTGGTGAACATGCCCTTTCCCAACTACTTTGGCATGTGTTGCAGCCATGAAATTCTAAGTTAATTATTATTTGCAAAAAAAAAATTAAGTTTATGAGTTTGAACATCAAATATCTTGTCTTTGTAGTGCATTCAATTGAATATGGGTTGAAAAGGATTTGCAAATCATTGTATTCCGTTTATATTTACATCTAACACAATTTCCCAACTCATATGGAAACGGGGTTTGTAATCTGGCGTCTTGCTGGCGTGGCTACAGGTCCTAAGAATGATGGTGGTAACCAATGGCGTCCACTTGCATGGCTGCTCCACCTCAGTCACTAGACCAAGCTTAACAGAAAACATGACACATCTCTTCAAGATGTGCATAAACTCCCTTATGTTTGATGACTAGAAGGAGTTGGTTGAAGATGTCGGACATTGTTCTACTTCTACTACGGATTAGTGATGTAAATCTCCTTGTGATGGATGATTGGATTCGCATCTTTATACATGGGTTACGATGCTATTCAAAAACCATTTATTTACAGAACAGATTACTTGATGCGATTTGATTCAGTTGTATGAACGATTCAATACAATTTGATCAGTGTATGAACGATTTGATTTTTTGGTTAACATTTGTTGATAGACACATTCTTTTTCACACCACAAAAGAACATAAGCATCTTTGTGTGCGTTCACTCTTAGAGGATAAATAATTAGGACCTTGGCAACAAGCACTCAGATTAGCTCTGTCCAAGCTAAATTTGTGAGCATTAACTGATGAAAACTACTCGGATGAGAGGCCAAACGTCTTCGACCAGTTGAATGAGAAAAATAATAACCTGATGGATGAGAACACTCATAAGCACATTCATTTTCAAATATTAAAAAAAGCATATATTCTATAAAAGTGAAATGCTTCCAGTATTTTAACATTTTTAAAGCGCAAAATATATCCCCAATTTTGTTTTATAAGGTATCAATCATTCAATCGATCAAAGTTTACTTATGTAGTCCTTAATCACAAATGTCTCAAAGGGCTGTACAAGCCACAACAAAATCCTCTACTCAGATCCCACATCAAGGCAAGGAAAAACTCAACCCAATGGGAACAACGAGAAACCTTGGAAGGGACCGCAGATGTGGGGATCCCCCCACTGGGTGACATGTGCAATGGTTGCCGAGTGGATACGTTTAATAATGTGTGAAGTAAAAAGGCAAACACATGTCAAATATATTTCTTTCCACTAGTCAAGTCAAGTCAGTGTTGTCACAGACGCCTACTGGTTCGAGCCGATGGCTTTACTGGGTGGTGGGACTTCCGGGACAAGTATGGGAAGTGACGTGTGTTGTGGAGTTGAAAGGGGAAAGTAAAGTTGCCGGAAAAGAGAGCGAGACACGGAGATTGAGCCCTTTGTACGTGAATGTTGCATTTTGTGAAATAAAGAAATACAAACTCGGAATCTGTCTGAGCCGCCATTCGTTGGGATGTTACAATATTGACGGACGGCACAACACGGAGACGGTCTGTGGTGTTGACGTTACGTATTTTGCGGGTAATTTTTTGACAGGCAGCCATGACTCTCACGTTGTTTTAAAGATAAACTGTCAACTGATTGCTCGTCTCGCGCGACACCCGTACACGTATCTACATTTATTCTTGTCTGTAGTTACATAAGAAACGCCGTCGGCGTCGCTGGGCCTGAGCTCATCTAAGATGGACTGATACAAAGTGGAAAAGTGTTCTGTGGTCTGACGAGTCCACATTTCAAATTGTTTTTGGAAACTGTGGACGTCCTGTCCTCCGGACCAAAGAGGAAAAGAACCATCCGGATTGTTATAGGCGCAAAGTGTAAAAGGCAGCATCTGTGATGGTATGGGGGTGTATTAGTGCCCAAGACATGGGTAACTTACACATCTGTGAAGGCACCATTAATGCTGAAAGGTACATACAGGTTTTGGAGCAACATATGTTGCCATCCAAGCAACGTTACCATGGACGCCCCTGCTTATTTCAGCAAGACAATGCCAAGCCACGTGTTACATCAACGTGGCTTCATAGTAAAAGAGTGCGGGTACTAGACTGGCCTGCCTGTAGTCCAGACCTGTCTCCCATTGAAAATGTGTGGCGCATTATGAAGCCTAAAATACCACAACGGAGACCCCCGGACTGTTGAGCAACTTAAGCTGTACATCAAGCAAGAATGGGAAAGAATTCCACCTGAGAAGCTTAAAAAATGTGTCTCCTCAGTTCCCAAACGTTTACTGAGTGTTGTTAAAAGGAAAGGTGATGTGACACAGTCGTGAACATGCCCTTTCCCAACTACTTTGGCACGTGTTGTAGGCATGAAATTCTAAGTTAATTATTATTTGCAAAAAAAAAAAAAGTTTATGAGTTTGAACATCAAATATTTTGTCTTTGTAGTGCATTCAATTGAATATGGGTTGAAAAGGATTTGCAAATCATTGTATTCCGTTTATTTTTACATCTAACACAATTTCCCAACTCATATGGAAACGGTGTTTGTATGAAAAGTATGCATCTCTAATGTCTCCAAAAGTAGATGACAGAAACAATATCTTATACTGTATCTGCTTGCTCTTCTAGGTGATTATGCTTCCATGTGTAACCTTCCTATGAGTGCTGGACGCCATCCTTACGGCCGGGATGCTCTTGTTGCTGGTCCCGTTCATGAATATGAAGTGAGCCCGGACTACTCGCCATCACCTGATCAGCAGTCTGCCTTGTCATTTTATGACAATGAGGAGTGTAAGTACTCTATCTGTCTTATTGTGCCAAACTAGAAAAAAGGCAATGAAGATACTTATTTTTTGTGTCTTGATCTGATACTGCCACCTAGCATCTTTAATGTACTAAATGCACCAAAGTGGCCTCTATAATGTAGTTGTTATTGTATGCACTCTTACTGGGGAAAGTTGAGACAACCTGGTTCAGCTCTTCAGTTGACGATGATGCGTGTGGACCAACTCATCAAGTCCTGGTCTGTCCTGTTGTTTTTCATAAAATGTGCTCGCTTAATGGAAATCTGCATTTTTGGGGTAATTTTGCCCATCATTCACAAACCTTTTTTTAGATATGAACACAAATGTCTCACTTTTCTGTGTGTTCTTAATTGTGAAAAATGTCTAGCAGAAGTGGCAAACAATGCACCTAATGGGATCTACTGTTTTATTTATAAAACCCTCTAAAAAACATCGAAAACTGCCAACAACGCTCCATTTACATGTCATAACCTGCATATTAACCAAACTATAGCAACATTGTTATTGTGGGAGCTAATACTGAGGAGCTACTATTGAGAGAAGAAAGGTTACAATCACTGTTAACTGTTTTTTAGCTGAGATGGTGAAAGCAGTAAATAAAGTGTGTGTGTGTGTGTGCGTGTGCGTGTGCGTGTGCGTGTATGTGTGTGTGTGTATATACACACACATGTATATGTATATATATATATACACATGTGTATATGTATGTATACACATATGTATATGTATATATATATATATATATATATACATACATATATATATATATGTATATACATATACACATATGTATATGTATGTATATATATATATATAAATAAATATATATATATATATATACACATATATATTTATATATATATATGTATATACATATACACATATGTATATATATATATATATGTGTATATAAAAATAGGTATTTAACGATGGCTAGAGCGAAAAACAATTTGTCAACAAAGTTAACACTGCCTGGTATTATTGTATTTGTGGTTGCCATATTGCAGGGCAACCACATATTGCATATTGCATATTTCAACTACACAATAAAGAGAGCCGCAGTTTGACGAGTCCAAGGGCTCAGGGGCCAGACATCAAAGTTTGGATGTTTCGTCAGCAAGTGCTTCCACAAGTTATATTATCTTAAGACTGCGGTTAATTAATTGCAAAGTAAACACATTGGCTTTCACACTGCAGTGTCAATAAATTCATTTTTCTGCCCTCGCTACTCATTTCAGCATGTGCAGCTAGACAGATAGTTAACAGCATGAAGAAACAGACGCTCCAGAAGTTTTGAGGATTGATGTTTCTTTTGAATTATTTTCCTTCATCAGTTTTATTTTTCTACACTTCTCCATTCATTTAGGTTTGTAAGACTGAAAATATAAACATTTCAAAAGTATAAAGTCCATTGTGTATTTCACATCATTTCCATTGTGTATTTTAGATAAAGGTAAAAGAAGGTTTGGTGTTAATGCATTCACACAATAAATTACCGATGTTTATGCATATAGAAATTAAACAACATCCTCAGCAAACATGAATGTGACTCAACACAATTAAAGGTGTAGCGTTAACACCCTCTACTGATCAAATTTAGCGCTACATGTATTAAACGAGCTTTGTTCGCCAGAGAGTTACTCAGACAGAAAACACGGCCACGAATACTAAAGACATTACTGTCAGCAATTTCAATACAAAACAAACTAAATATCTTTATGCACAATATTTACTTACAGATCTGACATAGTTTTGTGTTACATTCATCCATACATACATACATACATTCATACTTTGTTGTCCAGTCGCTGTTAAGTCAGATTTTCAAAATGTATTTTCATTTTTGTCAAGATTGATAGTGCCATTTTTTGAGTAGTCTTTTTCTACTCACCCCACTGCTGATTCATTGTGACACATTAATAATAATAATAATAATATTTATATAGTGATTTTCTATACACTAGACCAGGGGTGTCAAACTCAAATACAGAGTGGGCCAAAATGTAAAACTTAACAAAGCCGCGGGCCAAGGTTGAACAAATTAACCTTTTAATTGGGACCCAAACAAGTTTTGCATTGAATATTGAACAAGCAAGGCTTATATAACTTTATAGTGAAATGCAAAATCGAGTTTCAAATAATAATAATTAAAAAATATCAATGGCATATCAAATAAAATAAAATAAAAATTGAATGCCTCTTTTCTATTTGCAGCCTTCTGAGGTAAGTATCAAAATAACCTTTTTTCACAGACTAATAATAAATTTGAAAATAAAATAACAATGATGAATGAATCAAACATTCAAGCCTTGAAGTAGCAAGAGAAAGTGCATGAATAAAACGTTAATTATTGCTCAGTTTGCTACACTGATTTGCTTTAACACTGAATATGGAACAAGCAACGCTTATATAACTTAATAGTGCAAAATAAACTTTCAAAAAACCAACAAAAAAACATCAATGGTATATTAAATACAATTTTAATAAAAAATTGAATGCCTCTTTTCTATTTGGAGCCTTCTGAGGTAAATATCAACATTAACTTGGTGGGCGGGGGCGGGGTTTGGTGGTAGCGGGGGTTTATATTGTCGCGTCCCGGAAGAGTTAGTGCTGCAAAGGGTTCTGGGTATTTGTTCTGTAGTGTTTATGTTGTGTTTAGGTGCGGATGTTCTCCCGAAATGTGTTTGTCATTCTTGTTTGGTGTGGGTTCACAGTGTGGCGCATATTTGTAACAGTGTTAAAGTTGTTTATACGGCCACCCTCAGTGTGACCTGTATGGCTGTTGACCAAGTATGATTGCATTCACTTGTGTGTGTGTAAAAGCCGCATATATTATGTGACTGGGCTGGCACGCTGTTTGTATGGAGGGAAAGCGGACGTGACGACAGGTTGTAGAGGATGTTGAAGACAGTGCCTTAAGGCACGCCCCCAATAATGTTGTCCGGGTGGAAATCGGGGGAAATTTGGGAGAATGATTGCCCCGGGAGATTTTTAGGAGGGGCACTAAAATTTGGGAGTCTCCCGGGAAAATCGGGAGGGATGGCAAGTATGAGTCTTAACGGTGAATGCGGCGTAACAGCGGCCCCGTATTATACCGGCGGGCCAGCTCTAATGTTAATTTGATATTGCCTCAAGGGCCAAATGATATTATACGGCGGGCCAAATTTGGCCCGCGGGCCAGAGTTTGACACCCATGCACTAGACACTCAAAGCGCGCACATAGGAGGGTGAACCCATCATTCATTTATTCCACTATCACATTAGCATCTCTGTTGCCCCCTGTGGGTGGCGGGAATATTGCGGGCAGATTGTGTACCACTGGCTGGCAGTTGAATAGGCCTGCCATATTGCTTATGTATTTGTTTTTTTTTTTAAGGTACAGTCATGTGGTATATTAATCTGAAAGGGAAGGAAATGTAGTGTATGGACTGGTTACCCAAGCTGGTCGTTTGTGAAAAGTGCGTCCAGTTCCAGAAGAAACAAGAACAGAGTGGATGGGGAGGAGAAAGGTGACAGAAATATTGTCAATCCATATGTATTGGGTCTATCTGAGAAATTCAGAAGAATGTTTAACCAACACAACATCCTAGTACACTTCAAACTAGGCAACACCCTGAGACATCCTAAAGACCGGACATTGCACACCCACAAAAACAATCTGGTGTATGCTATCCAGTGTAATGATAAATGCGCTGATTCATATATTGGGAAACCAGCCAACAACCACTAAGCCGACACATGGCACAGCATAGACGGCAAACTCTTCAGGCCAAGATTCAGCTGTCTACTTGCATCTCAGAGAGAAACAGCACTCATTTAAGAACAAAAATATACAGATTCTGGACATGGAGGATGGATGGTACGAAAGAGGAGTGAGGGAAGCCAACTATGTCAAGGTTGAAAAACCATCCCTGAACAGAGGAGGTGGTTTTTTGACACCACCTATCTTTCACATACGACACGGGACAATTCTTAAAATACTGCAATTTAGCCTTCAACAAATAACAGGAGTTAGAAAACTTTATTCATTACTCAGTTTTACGTAAATTATTATACATAAACTGTGTTTACCAATAATTTAGCATAAAAACATTTTTTTTTTTCAATCATTCGAGTACATTCGGGTAGTCTTGTGTAATGCAGTATTTTGCATACGGTTCAAACCGATATGGCTCAATAGCTTCAGTTTCTTCTTCAATTTCGTTTTCGCTACCTGCCTCCACACTACAACCATCCGTTTCAATACATGCGTAATCTGTTGAATCGCTTAAGCCGCTGAAATCCGAGTCTGAATCCGAGCTAATGTCGCTATACCTTGCTGTTCTATCCGCCTTGTTTGTTTGTATTGGTATCACTGTGTGACGTCACAGGAAAATGGACGGGTGTATATAACGATGGTTAAAATCAGGCACTTTGAAGCTTTTTTTAGGGATAGCGTGATGGGTAACATTTTGAAAAAAACTTTGAAAAATAAAATAAGCCACTGGGAACTGATTTTTAATGGTTTTAACCCT